>NC_056749.1:556457906-556613533 GCF_019279795.1 Protopterus annectens | reverse complement strand
TACACTTAGTCAAAAATGATTTCAGGCATTTCACTTCACTAAAAGCATATCTATATACATATATATAAATTTACATATATTACGGCTTTAGAACTCACAGCAAGATTTCCTCTCAGCTGTTAAACAGGGAAATCACAGAAAAATGACACACATTTGCAGCCTGACAAATCAAATTGTAAATATCTTGTTCTGCACTATTTATAATAAAGTATTATTTAACTTAAATTAACAATGAAAAAAAGTACTGGACTTAACTTGATGTAAACCAACCAAATGCTTCTTACTCTTCTTGTTTACCAGCGACTTCTAGAAGTTTAATAGTAACAAAAGAGAGCCGTCTTTAAGTTATGCTGTTGTTGCATGACAAAAAAGCAATTACTGCTTCTTGTTTCTATGAAATAATCATGACGGCAAAATAGTCTTCTGTGAACAAGTCTTCAAAGCTCAGACTTCTGGCCTCTCCTTGTCATTTTCTGTCACAGATGGTTCAATGCTGCATTTAGGCAATGCAGTCTGACAAAATACATTTTTAGAGCTGACTGTATGTAGTCTTATGGGAGAAGTTCAAGCCTTACAATCTTATCCATCATCAGTTATAGTTTTGCAGTTTGATCTCCTTATGACTGTGCCTTTTCATCTAGATTTTGCTTCAGCTTTCTTTCTGCTATTCTGTCAGAATGGACAGTGGGGAGTGCCTAAATTAACATTCTCATTTTGTCCATCTTCAGGAGCATGAGTGACCATGTCCCAAGTAACTATAATATTTTCTAGTTCACCTGAACAGTGAATAGTCACTGATAATTTTTCACAACAAAAGCATAGCAGATCAAAAAATGGCAGGTTAGCTTTTATATCACATTATTGCAATATCTGTGTGCATGCCATGATCTTGTTCTACTTCTGATATAATGGTGATAAACAGCATTGCACAAGCAATGTGCAATCTACTATCATCTAGGGACTAGAACCAGATCTAAACAAGGCAAAGCATTTCTCTTTTTATTATGGAAGTCTTAAAATTTCATTAGGAATTAGCAAGGACTAACAGGGACTTCTGACTATAAATTTTGTTAGCCTTTCTAAGTAGAATAGGTCGCGCTGATTTACTGTAAACAGATAACATGTTATGCACAAATATTCCCAGCTTAACACCTTCAGACTGATTCTCCACACTTAATATGATCTGTGTCAATGTTGTAGGATGATTTTTGGTTCCAGTGATCATTTCTCTGGTCCCACCATTATTTCTGGAACTGGACATCTTAAACTTTTGTAGTCTTACTCCTTCTCTGACGTAAATCTGCAAATGAGACCTGGGATAGGTGTGGTGAGACTATCAGGTTCCCTTCTGAGCTCTGATTAGAAGGGACTTTTCCAGTACTCTATAGGGTCCTCACAATGCAACTGCAAGTCACAGAAAGGAAAATTGTGTTCTTCTGTTTCTCTCTTAATGTACCTAATACCATTTAGAGTATTTGCTCTGCTTGGAAACCATAGGTGTTGTGCTTGATAGTGTAACATTAACAGATTCTATAGTTCTACTGCCATACTTCATATAGCAGGTAGGGAAAAGTAAAGACTTAGATGGGAGTGAAAGGGAGGAATGCCTTGCATGATCAGAACTCAACTGGTGAACATTACTGTACTTCTGTTGTAGTCATGGACTGTCCAAAACACACTACATTCAAAAGCATGGTGCTAGTGCTCCTTCAGTCATATGTCAGTAATTGAATTTGTAGTTACACCTTCAGTTCTGAGGCTATATATTATTCATTTAAGATACTGCTCCCACAGCTGATGCGCGTTTGGTGTTTAAGGCAGATGACAAGGTCAACAGCTGAAAAGACGTGGGGAAACCCAAATGTAGGCAATTACTGAACAACCATATCCATTTTGAAAGGACCATCAGTAATGTGTTAAGAAGAGAAGGGATACTATGTGTGAAGTGCTGAAGCCCTCAATATGTGAAAGGTGTGTGTATGTGTGTGTGCTGTAACTGTAATAAGCTGCCTGCTAAACCTTAAAGAAGCAGCTTGCTACAGTTACAGAAAAAAAAGAGAGACCCATTTTATCTTCAGCTTAAATTTGAGAAGTCTGTTTTTTTATCTTGATGTTAGAGTTGGGAGGACCACTAACTCTCAACTTTGTGCAATGATACCACTATTAAAATTTCAGAACCATACCTCATGGGTATGCCTAAACTGAAGTGGGTTAAGTGGAGATTTTCACTTACATAAAGACATTCAGGAATGTGCTTGGTTTTAGACATTACAGATATAACCTGGTCCACTGTAAGAAGATAGGAATGCTGAGGTGGGGTAACCTCTGTTTGGGCTGGGGTGCAAAATTATCACTGAATTTGTTTGCAAAGATATTAACAATAACTAGTTTCAGAATGGGAGATTTACAGGTTTACACCAACTGTCAGTCGATTATTAGGAGTTTAGCCACTATGATGCCCACATCTTGCTCCTGCTTATCCATAATGAAATGAAGAACTAGATTAGTGATGCATTTACGTTGGATTTAAAGAATTAGAAAGCTACTCTGATATGGAGAGAGAGCATATTCTTTATGTAAGAGGTCCTTTGGGAAAGCAGTATATCCTGCCAATAGGTTCTATTAATACTACCATATAGATTTAGAGCCATAGAATGTGTATTGGCGGTGCTACCTGTTTTACAAACATGTAAAAAGTCAAGTAGGAGAGGGTCATTTACAACCTTGTAAGTTAAGCAGAGGTCCCAACTAGAAATCTATAGGACACAGAAGAAAGTGGCAAAACTTTTAGACATTATGTGTATAACTTGATGAATTCATACAAAAGCCTTTCTTGTAGAGGAAGCATTGTGGTTTTTGTACTTGTGCAGTATGCCAGGGTAGGTACATGACAAAAGGAGCATTATATTCTATTCTAGGTCTGATATGGGAGGAGTATGGTTAGACTGGAGCAATAACTTCCCTGGACCTGAAAGACATGCCTTAATTTATTCATTGAACTAGATACAAAGAGCTGCTAAAAACAGTTCATATGTGATAGTGCTCAAAAGAGAGTTCTTTGCCCATAAATGCAAAAAAGATCTTATGGAAGCATTTATTTTGAAGGGATTATCAGTTATTAGCATACCTCCCAACTGTCTACATTTTCTTAGAATGTACAGACTTTTGCCCCATATTTTTGGTTTGTTCCTCATAACATTTGCAGTTTTCTAAAAATAATTGACAACTGAAGTCATCAGATAATGACAGATATTTCCGTTTCAGACTTCATATCCTTCAGAAAATGCATACCAATGTAAAATCCATTATTCTAACAACTTTCTAGGATTATAAGGGTAATATTTAAAATCTGTACCTAGTTGTGGGCTTTTGCCCCTCAACTATTTTTGCCTTTGTCTAGATTTCATGTGTTGAGAGGTATGATTATTAAGTGAGTCAAGGGCTTTCTTGCTTCCCAAATAAATTAATAGTCCATCACTTTGCACTGAGCTTAAGACTTTAGACCATTTCTGAAAGTATGGACATTATCTGTTGAGCTAAAGACAATTCCAAGTTTGCAGTAATAAGCACAGGTAGTCTGACAGAGACCCTTGAAAACAACTTGGACATTAGAAAAAAGAATGTTTCAATGACAAGCGACCCCCTAAAAGAAGGCACCCTTTTGCTGTCATTCATTGCCTCAATTAATTTCTCAAAGAATTCACCAAATTAGTAGACAAGCTCTGTTTGTCTCTTCAGCTTTTCCCGGTTAGGGGTCGCCACAGCGGAACTCCAGTCCGCTAATGATTGGCAGTATATTTTTTTATGGTGCCGAGTTGCCAGCCCAACGCCCAGCCTGGCACACCCATTCACACATGTCTTTCGGAGGCCACTCAACAGCGGGGAGGACATGCCGACTTCACACAGAAGCCACTCCAGCCGTGAATCGAACAGGAGAATCTCTTGCTGTGAGGCAACAACGCTACCGCTGTACCAAATTAGTAGACAAACTCTACATTTCTTAAAGGCAAATTCAATGGGATCAAGGGCATTAAAGCTGACAATATCACTGTTTATAGACTCCATAAAGATACATTCCATTACTGTACCAATGATGCTGGAAAGCTTGTGCTGTAGTTCCCTGGATAGGTAGTAGGTTACCGCAAGTTATATGTCATGCCTTGGGCACATACACAATAGTTTTGGTTTTGGAGAGTGCATTTAAGACTTATTTACTTGTATTATTGTCAGTGGTATAGACTGAATGGAGTAAGGGGAGGGACATAGAAGGGGTGGGGATAATTTTCATCATTTATGTGCTGGTGATGCCTTCCAGGGTAGAGCAGGTGGTACCACTCGATGAATTTCTGAGTACTGTTCTTCATGGATAGTGCAGAGTGGGAGATTTACAATTTTATTGTTCTTAAGATTCTAGACGTGAATTAGAAAGGCTTGGATGTTATGATTTTTTGAGGTGGTAGCATTTGATCTGAACTTCGGATTGCAGGTAAGGATCTTGTGGCAGAGTTCCTTGCTTATTGTTTGTGAAGTGACTTTTAGCATGGGGTGGTTTGAGTTTATTTATTACAGCCTGCATTTTTTTTTTATTTTATTGTACTTTGCTGACACTGAATTCCATCATAAGAGCTTGTTTCTTATTTGGCATTGTATTTCTAGTGAATGGGGGATCAGAGCTTTGATGCAGATCTTTAGGTTTTAGGGGAAATTAATTTTATAAGCTGCCACATTTGCTATTGGGTTCCCATGTGGTAGTAAACATTTAAATATCCTTATATCATCAGAAAGTAGCGGCAGATTGAGCTCAGAGAAATTTCTGTATGTAGTAAGATCAGAGATCAACTTGTCTCGTGTATACTGACAACCACTTTCTCCTAAAACAAATACCTTATGTGACAGATATTGGTGCACAATAAAACTGAAGGCAAGTCTCTCACATAAGGACAAAACACACTAAATCAGGACATGACACATAAACCCACGTTTGTGGAGGTACTGCCTAGAGTTACCAAAAGATCAGAAGCCTCCCAAACATAAACTACTTACACACATAACAATACAAAAAAACACGGCACATGACACACACAACAGTGTCTCAGTAAATAAACCCATAAGGCATAACACCACAAAACCTAATGTATTGGTCATAGGTGAGTTCAATGTGAGATGCATGGATGTTTGGCCTCACCAGGCTGGATAAGAAGATGGTTACGGTTAGCTGTCTTTCAGGTGCCAGGATCCATCAAGTCACTCAAGCGCTCAAATCACTCAACCACTAGCACTGGTATGACTCCATTATAGTCCATGTGGGGATGAATAACTTGATATATATCTCACTGGACTATATATTGAAAAACATTACTGAGCTCTCTTAGTGCATGTCACAGGCAGATATAAGCCCAGCCTTATCAGCATTCTCTCTTCTCCCAAGATGATGCCATGATACAAACAAAAAATAATTTTATTTATTTATTTACCGGGAAATTCCGACTGGACAAAGGTTCTTTTCCAGTGGATGCCCAGGAAGAAAATCTCCACATCATGTACATGATACAGATACAAAGTTGCAGCAATAGTAAACAACATTACAGGTTGCTGGCTTTAATACAATAACAAGATATTGATTATCAACAGTATATACAGTAAATGTTGCAAGTTAAGATAGTTTCTTGTTGTTTATAATATTAGCAACAAAGTTGTCAGACAAGATTTTAAAGTATGTAAAGACTTGAACAAATGACTTAGCTTCTGTTGTCAGTCCAAAGGGATCCAATATCTGTGCTGTTTTGCCAGAGATGGTCTGCACCTTCAGGCTTTCGGATACTGGAAAATGCATTAGACACCTCTGTTGTGCCTTTGTTAGGCAGTGTCAAAATAATAAACCTCCCAATATAACACAATCCTCTCTAGATAAACTCAAGATACTGCTGCTGAATGCTAGAAGTCTAAGCAAGAAACTGCACTCCTTGGAAGCACTCTTCACTTTCAAAGATGCTGACATCTGTGCAGCCACCGTGACAAGGTTCAAAGGTGCAGAAGGCACCCCAGCCATGCAGGGATACAATGCCTTCAGACCACAAACTGAGAATGAAAAAGACAGAGGAGGAGGTGTAACCATCTTCAGTAAGGAAAATTACACCTCGAAAAAGGTCAAACAGTATGACTCTCTTATCTAATTAACTATAGGCAAAGCCAGCTACCACATCATAGCCAGTTATAGGTCCCAAACCATGAAACAGGAAAAGTGTACCCCATACCTGGACTTACTGGAGTCACTTGCTATACAGCCCAACACCTTACTCATGGGTGATTTTAATTATCCTACCACCAAATTGGAAACATACATGACCACAAGCATGCTGTCTCAGAGGCTCTTGGACATTTTCAATGCAAATGCTCTGGAATGCTAGTCAGCACATCCTCAAAATGGTCAAATGTCTTGGACATAGTACTCGCTAACATGAGAGTTCACCCCCCCATGTGTGATGTCCTCCTGGTAAGATCAGACCATAAAGCAGTCTCTTTAGATGTATTTATAAGACCAGATACCTCATAAAGGATAAAAATGTTTAAGAGCTTTTCAAACACAAATTGCCTTCTTCTAAGTGTTGGTATAAGATGTTTCAAAGCCCTCTTGAATGCAGATAAGATCTTATGCAGATATTTATACCAATGCCCTATATAACCACATAAGCAGTTGTACAGAATTGGCTGTACCTGACTGGATTAAAACCAGGTGATGCCGAAAAAACAAGCCACCCTTGTGGAGCCCTCGTATAAACAAAAATAGACATTAATGTCCAAGAACAAGAGGGAACTGGCTCAGCAGAGGAAGAATTCCCTCTTTAGCTTAAACAAACAAATTAGAGATCTTGTAAAGTCATGCAAAGCTAGTTATGAAGCAAAGATAGCCTCGCTAACTAAGGATAATCACAAGGAATTATTTAACTATGTCCAAAATGTAAAAGGGAATGTCCACCTATGGTCTGAAATGGCTGTGGATGGCATCACCCATACTCAGAAAGAAGTAATAACCAACCTGCTAGCTGACAGATTTGGAACAAATTTGACCGCTCCTCTCCCCTGCAGTCATCCCCTAAAGTATACCTGACACCATTCCTCAGCCTATTATCTCAAGAGAGCAGGTCAACTTGGTGCCTTTTAAGGCCAAAAACACAGCATCAATGGGACCAGATAACATCCCAGGTTGCCTTTTAAACAACTTAAAACATGAAGTATCAGACTCACTTGGATCCCTGTTTACCCACAGCCTGTGAACTGACTATAGTCTGGTGGAATGGAGGACAGCAACAATAATTCCTTTGCACAAAGGGGGACCATCAACCAACCCTGGTGAATTATAGGCCCATAAGTTTGACTAGCCTCATCTGCAAGGCCATAGAAAGAATAATTATGGACCTTATTACAAAGGACATAGGTAATCTTCATATTCTGTACACATCCCAGTTTGCATTCAATAAAGGTAGATCATGCCTGTTAAACATGGTGGCTTCTTTGAGAAAGTCACCAAGACCCTGGACGAAGCAAAGGCACAGCATACCACAAGTCTTGACCTAGCCAAGGCATTTGACACAATCCCTCACTCAGGCATTATAGAGAAACTCTCCCAATTGCGAATTAACCCCTACATTACCAGATGGGTAGCCAACTGGCTCACTGACAAGACACACACTTTCAAAGTGGGTGACTTCACCTCTAGCAAAAGACCAGTCACCAGTGGTGTACCACAGGGTTCTGTACTGGGCCCCTTACTGTTCAGAAATTATTTCTCAGAACTCCAGTCAAACTTGGTCTGTCTGTGGCTGACCAAGTTCACTGACAATTGCAAGTTGGGAGCAATCCTTGAATCCCCAATGATGCTAACATATTGCAGACAGGGTTAACATACACAAATGATTGATGCCAAAGCCACAGATTAAAGCTAAATGCAAAAAATGCATTATTATACCCTTTGGGAAAGCTGACATCCCTGCTAATTACATTATAGACAGCACCCATCTATGTGTAGACCCAGTGGTATGTGATCTGGGTACTCATGTTGTTATCAATCTGAAATTTAACCACCATGTATCCACAGTAGTAAGGCAATTACTTCTATGTGGCACATCTTATAAGTAAAGGCACTGCATCTAGATCTAAGCATGTTATAATTCCATTATACTTGTCCCTCATCAGACCAACAATTGAGCTGAATGTTCCATTTGCATGTACATCACCAGACACCTGCAACAACTGGAAAGACCACAGAGGTTTCTCACCAAGAAATTACAGGGTAGACAAAACACGTCTTATGTGGAAAGACTAAAAGCCCTTTTACTGCATTCTGTTTCCTATAGGTTGCCAAGGGGTGACCTGTGTCTGGCTTACAGAGCAGTCTCTGACCTGGCCCTGATGGCAATGCTACACATTTGTAAATCAATTCAAACTGCATGAGGGTCACTCACTCCAAGGATCTTAATCTAGCCTCTATCATGAACAACTCATGCTGGAGAGGCATATACATTTCCCAGAGGCTGCCACTTCTCTGGAACAAGCTTCCAGTTCCAGTGAAACAGGGCCCTTCCCTGACACTCTTTGAATGCAACTTAGATCAATGGCTGGATAACCACAAATTCACTCTTGGGATAAGTTCATAGGTAGGTACTAGGCTATCTGCCTAAAGGCATTTATAAGCCTAGCCAGAATGCGTTGGCTTTCGCCACCCCCTTAGATTAGTTCCCTGTGCCTCTGTCCAGCAGAGCCATTGAAGTGATCCCCAGGGTAAACTTTCTGTTTCCCATCCACTCACTCATTAAGGTTTCTCTTGAAGAGTGTTAGCGAGGAGCTCTGCCTAATGAAGATTGGAATCTTGTTCCAAAAAATGGGAAGTCTCTGGGACATGAATATAGCCCTCTATCATGTCCTATTTATTGTTGTGGTAAGGGGATATGGTTTTCTTTAGGTGGAGCAATTCTGGGTTGGACATGGCCTTGTATGTCAGGCAGAGATCTTCGCTGAGTAGTCGGTATGCAACCGAGTACAGCTGGAGTTTCTTCAGTCGAATTGCATAGGGCATCTGTCTGAGGCCAGTGATCCTCTTGGTGAGGTACTTCTGTGGTCTTTCTAGCTGTTGCAGGTGTCTTGTAAGGTATATCCCAAATGGGGTGTTGTACTCTATGTTGAGTCTGATGAGTGATGAGAAGAGGGGCACAATGACCTCTTTTGATCTGGATGCAAACCCTTTTGTCATTAGGTGGGCCACATAGGATTTTCTAACCACTTTGGCAATGTGATGATCAAAGGAGAGATTACTATCTACTTGGGTCCCCAGATCCCTTATTACGTCTTCGGTATTTACGGGACTACCACCTATGTGCTAGTTTGTGGGTACTTTGTTTTTTCCAAAGGGGATGACTATGCACTTTTGGCATTTAGCTTGAGGCCATGGTTTTTGACACCAGGTATCTGTCTCAGTGACACCCTTTTGGAGGATGTCTGTGTCAGCCGGAGAGTCAATTACGGCCCCCAGTTTGCAGTCATCTGCGAACTTGGTCAGCCATAGTCCTCCTGTGTTTGCCTGTACCTCTGAGAAGTATATGCAGAAAAGGAGGGGTCCTAGGACTGAGCCCTGGGGATCGCCACTTGTAACTGGTTTAGAGTCAGACCTAGCTCCCGCATCTCTTGCCATGTGGGTTCTGTCCATGAGCCAGTTGGCAACCCATCTGGTGATGTAGGGGTTTATGTTTGGGCTGGTGAACTTGTCTATAATACCAGAATGGGGAATGGTGTTGAAGGCCTTTGCGAGGTCCAGGTAGGCTGTGTGGAACACCTTCCCCTTGTCTATAGCCTTGGTAACTGTCTCAAAGAATTCCACCAGGTTTAGGAAACATGATCTGCCCTTAACAAAGCCGAACTGGGTGGGGTCCAGTGTTTGGAGGTTCCCAATGTCTCTGTTAATGAGATCCATGATGATGCACTCCATAGCCTTGCAGACCAAGTTAGTCAGGCTTATAGTGCAATAGTTCCTGGGGTCTGTTGTGGCTCCACCTTTGTGGAGTGGAATAACCGTTGCTGTGCACCACTCTATGGGCATGTAGCCTGTGGAGAGGCTGAGTTTGAACAGTGCATTTAGGTGAGGGGTTAGTTCATCTTTGAACTCATGTAGGACGAAGCCTGGGACACCATCCGGGTCCCATTGATGCTGTGTTTTTGGCTTTGAAGAGGGCTATTTTAACCTGAGTGTCTGCAATTTCATGTTCAATGCATTCTTCTTGTATGGTTATGGGCCCTTTTGGGGGTGAGAGAGGGGTGAAGTTTGCACTGAACCTGTCTGCCAGGATGTTGGCAATATCCGTCGGCTCAGTGTATTTTATGCCATTCTGCACTAACTCTGAGCAGATCTGAGAATTGCCACTTAGATTCTTGACATAGCTAAAGAATGCCTTGTGGTTATCTTTGGAACCTTGGCAATTTTTCTTTCGAAGCTAGTCTTGAATGATTTTATGAGGGATCATAGTTTCTTGCTGATACTGATCAGGGATGTCTTCGCTTCTTGGGATTTTACTCTTTTCTGTACAAGTTTCCTCCTTCTGTTGTACAGCTTATTTATGGCAGGGGTCCACCAGACTGGTTTGAGTCTTGGTTTTGCTTGGGATAGCACGAGCCATGCATTCTTGTAGGCACCCATAGAGTGCATTAGTAAAGGATTTTGGAGCTTGAGCAGCATTATCCTTTAGCATGGGGGCTTTGAAACTTTCCACCTCGGTCTTAAGTAACGTGAAGTTTGCTTTTGAAAAGTTTTTCATGGTGGTTTCCTTGACCGGGGGTGGGGGTGGAATGTGAATATCCAGAGCGAATAGTTTATGGTGAGATCTAACCAGCAAGGGGTTGACCTCAAGTGTGGAACACCGGTCGCCCATGTTGGTGATGACCAGGTCCAATATGTTATCACCTTTGGTGGGGGTGCTGACCAGTCGATCCAGGGTGTTTGAGTTTATAAATTCTAGGAAATGTTGGGCAAGGGAGTTAGTACTTGAGTAGTTCTCCAAGTTAATGTTTGGGTAATTGAAATCACCCAATATCAGGGTGTTTGGTAGGATCTTTATGTTTCCCAGTGTTTCCAGAAATGTGGAATGGGGGCCCTTGGACATGGTGGGTGATCTATAGATAGCTACAATTTGAATTCCAGTTTTGCCCTTTGTTAGTTGCATGTTGATGATTTCTGAAGCATTGTGCTGTGCCACTAACCTGGAGGTGTGGGTATCCTTGATGAATATGGATACGCCCCGCCTTTTGTACTTCGGTCCTGGTTTTGTGGCCGGAATGTATAGTATGAGTTGTAACCTTGTAGTGCTGGGGTGCTCTCTGGAGCCTTAAACCAAGTTTGTGTTACTGCACATATATCAATTTTCTCCATACTGATGAGTGCCTTGAGTGCGTACATTTTGAGGTTTAGACTTCTGGCATTGAGTAGCATTACTCTCGGTTTTTTGTTACTTGTGCTGTTTATGGTGGTGGGTTTGTCTTTTGAGCCTTGCTGAAAAAAGGCACTATGGGGGTGGCAAGTGCCTTGGCCAGTATTCGAAAGCCTAAGGGTGACAGGTGCAATCTGTCTCTAGTGAAGCAGTGTGGCTTGTCGAGCATGTCATTCCAGGCGGACAGATCCCCTTTGAATGACACCAAAAGCTTAGCCAATTGTTGAAATTGATAATTTTTTCTTTATACCGTGGTATCAGTCTTGATGAGGGCAGGATGCTACTCAGGGTCAGGGTCATACCGGCCTGGGCTACATGATCAGAGAGCTCTTCCATGTCTCTTTTCATGTAGTCCAGGGAGGTATGGCTTAGGTCATTCACACCAACATGGACAATGACAGAGTCGTATTTGTACTTGCTCTGGAGTGACCTGAGTGCTTGTGTTATGTGGCAGATCCTGGCACCAGACAGGCAGCTAACAGTAACCTTCTCTTTGTTCAGCCTAGTGAGTGGGACATCAGTGTGCCTGTGTGCCTAACTATATAGCCACCTATTACTAGTGTGTTGGGTATATTATTTTGCCTTAATGGCTTTGATTAAGTGGCACATTGGTTTTGTGAAGTATGTGTTTCATGGTTTGTGTTAGGAGGGTATAGGTTGCTTGGGTGTCTGCTTCGGAGGTCTCTGCTACTTCTGCAGATTTTTATTTAGAGCCTCCGACTATGTTTTTGTGTATTTAGGTGTGTTTTTTGCTGGTGCTGGTTTCATAGGTCTATATGAGACTGGTGGTGTGATGCAAGTAATTCCCCTCTCCTCTTGACTGTCTGATGCAGTCTTGGGTTGAGAGAGCTTATCCTCCAGTTTGGCTGCATAATTGCATCTCTTGCATGTATTAGTGTTTGATGGTAGGAGGAGAGGGACTGGGACTGATGCCCATGTCCCTCCTGGACAGAGGAAGTCAGTATTAACTACTAAAGACCCTTATCTCTGTGAACTTCACTCACCTAACCACTGATAACTGGGGCAACGCAAGATAAATATGGCTAGGTTTGTAAGACCTCTGGGGCCATTAGCCTAGTAACCTTCTATGAACCTAAGCAGGGTTCTTATACAAAAAAGGGCACCAGGGTGGTCTGACCTGGATCAATTACAGATATGAAACATACAGGTGCTATGTCTGTAAGAACAAGGTTAAAAAGTTACCCCATAATAGGGGTATGTACTATCTCCTCTAGATAGACAGTTTTGAGAATATCTAATGATTTCTGTGCATATTTCTTATTTGTAATAAATGTTTGACAATTCATGGTCAAGTAGCAGAAATCTCCCATAGTGGATGTGTCACATTCAAAAGTTAAGCATTCTAATTTATTTATGTAGGCATCTTGGGTTGGGTGAGACATGGAAGGAGCTCTTTACTTAGCAATGATATGATAGCTGAACTTGTTTACAGATCCAAAGATATGTGGAGTGCTAGATGTTTATCTTGCTGGATAAACTGAGGGGATGAGATTGCGAATGCATATGGTCATGACCACACTGAAAATGCAACCATCCTTATCATGGGGTCTGAGTAAGTGACAGGCATTTACCCTTGGGAAATGAATGTTTCAACTGCATTTGAACCAAGTTATTTTCAGCTATGCAAATATGTATGGTTTCAAGAAAGCATTTAAATTTGGCATTTTCTTGTTTAAACCTCTAGCACTGTACAGTAACATGCTAATATAGGCCTGATTGGGGTTTTTTGGTTTTCAGATGTAGAAAAATGACTCATAATTAAAAAAGAAATGTTTGGTAGTTCAGAATTGTTTATCCAATATGAAAAGTCCTAAGGGAAAGATGACAGCAATCACTGATGAAGCAGGAAGAACCATCTACCATTTACCATCTTCCTCCAAGCTGATACATGCAAGACCCAGCTAAAATGCTACCAGTTGTTGATAAAATTGTTGAAGTAAACTGACCTGTGTTTTTTTGTAGTGTGCCATCATTCATGTTGATGGCAAGATGCTGCTCTCGACTAGTTTTCTCCCAGCCTCAGAAGCATATGCTGAGAGCCCAACCACGTCTCTGTTCATCTTTTCTAAGGTAGACTGTTTAAGGCTGTTCACTCCCACATGAACATCATGTAGGTTGAATGCCTACTTGGGGTAAAGGGATCTGAATGCTTTCATGATACCATGAATTCTGGCACTTGAAAGAGAACATACTGTCACTCTGCCTTAATACAGCCTAATCAGTCAATGGTATATCAGAACTTTGAACTAAAGGCCTATCTAAGACTTGGACATGATCACTTGGAGTTGCAACATACCTTTCAACCTCTCAGAGCAATGAATTTGGTGAAAGCTGTAAATAACGGGGGGACAAAGGCCCAAAAATAGGGACAGTTTTCAAATCTTACTCTTATAAACTTAGAAAGTTGATAGAATAACAGGATTCGCATTAGCATGAATTTTATAAAGGTCATGAAGTCTAAAACTCAAATGTCTTTTACTATTTTCTGACTTAAGTCCTCAATAATTTGCCAAAGATTTGACAGAAAGCTACACATTTTACAGAAACAGACCAAAAATATGGACAGAAATCTGGATATTCTGAGAAAGTCTGGACAGTTGTAAGGTACAAGTAGCATTCTCAGACAGTTTTTAGGGCATAGGAGTACAGATTAGTTGATCTTTGTTTGCAATGGCACCTAGAGATTTTGTTTTGACTATTGTATTAGCTAATGGTGGTGGTTCACAGCATAACATTTGAAGACAATGTTTTACATAAGCTTAAATATATTACTGCTTTGCCTAAGAGGCTTAGGGACATGTTTAACTTGTACCTTAGTACATGTAGGTACAGCGTTAGCACCGTGGTGTGGCAGTATGGATTATGATGAGCTCTGACCATCAGTTGATATGAGAGGGCAGCTTCATGTTTATACAGGTATTCCCACATCTCACAAGACTTGATGTTAGGTAGCAACAATGCCTTATTATTGAAAATGAGGCAGGTGCTATATTGTGTAAAGGAACCTAATGCTTGAAGGCTAATAACAAAAGAGTTGGTCTCATTTTATAAGGAAATTTGAATAGGGAAGGAGCTCAGAATGAATATGCAGGATATAGCTGCTGTAACTGAATCTATATACGGGTGCTATTAATGTAACTATGAAACAAACTGCAGTAAGCCAGAACCAGATACTATAAAAGAGGACTGATGAGACAGAAGCAAGATATAGGCATGGGTACCAAAAAAAAAAAGCAAACCGTACAATAATTCAGCAGTGACATAAGATGCTAGTACAGGCAAAGATACTGCAGAATACAACTATGTTTGCCATGAGACTAGCAAACATTGTGCTAAAATTTAAAAGGGACATAGTAAGGCTGATCTAAAACAGGATATAGGCTTGATGCAGCAGGCTGGCAAAGGAAGCACAGCAATTCAAAAATAAAACAGCTCCAGAATAAGGGGGGGAAAGGTAAGATAAAGGCAAATATGTCACCATAAGTGCTGCTCAACGGTTCTAATTGAAGCATAGATTCAGCATGGGTACAAGTTTCACATAGCACTTCAAGTACAGAGCTATAATTAAAAAACAATCAATGGATGGCACACAAGTGTGCAAGCACAGTACAATTCAAAAGTGTTGCACAGGTGCAAAAAAACCTTGGTCGCACAGCAAAAAGTGACGTAAGCACCAATATTTCTGCCATGATAAGCAATCAAAACAATAAACTGAGAGAGATGCAGTAACATAATTACAAGTAGAGGTGCCATGGTAATTTACATTTAATTGGGAGCTGTCATGCTTTGAAATATTTAGCTACAAGTACCTTTGCCACAGCACTGTGCAACAAAGCATAATCAGATACTATACAGACAGCATAGTGTGCGCTCTTTGGCCAAACAGTGACCACACTTGTAAGAGCCCGTAGGAAATGGAGCGCAGTAATATGTTTTGTATAACTTATGGAGCTACTAAACAAGATTACTGGTGAGGAATATTTGTGGCTTTTAAAGTTGGGCAACAACTCTGGATGAGTACACACCAAAGGGAACATCATATTCAAGTATAGACCCAGTAGAGGAGAAAATAACTTTCTTAGAATAGGAGTACTGTATCTTGGTGATAAGTTCAGTTAGGTAGAAAGATCTCCTGACAATAGTTAATACGTGGAGTTCAAGAATGAGTTCATTTCCTATGACAGTGCCAAAGTTTCTAAGAAGGATAACGACTTTGAGAGGTATATAATTTGTGTGGCTGGTCCACGATTGCTAGTCTTTTTCAAATGGCATAATACTGCATTTGTAGAATTAAGCCCGATTCCGTAGCTGTTTCACCAATTGCTGGTATTAGGTTAGTTTTTTTTTTTGGATATTGATGTCAGCTGCATAATGACCGTGCTGAGTTTGCAGTTATGAGCAAAAGTTACAGCCACAGACCCTTGACCTGAGCTTGTAAATCAGAGAAGTATATAAGAACTAGGACAAGGATCCAGTGTGGAACCATGCGAGACAAAACTGATGAAAAGCCTTTGTGACAAGACTGTGACAACAACCATATCTGTCTACCTCTTAGTGCAAGAAATCTGGACAAAGCTTAACATAATAGGGGGGCACATTTTAAATATTGCTTTTATAAACTTGGAAAGTTGTTAAAATAACAGGATTTGTGTTACCTGCATTTTCTGAAGGATATGAAGTCTGAAATGCCAATGCATGTCATTATTTAGTGACTTTAATCCTAAAAAATCATCCCAATGATTTGCCAGAAAAACACAAATTTAATGAGGAACAGACCAAAATTATGAGATAAAAATGTGGACATTCTGTCAAAATCTGGACAGTTTAGAGGTATGTCACCAACCCTCACTTGCTAGGCTTAGTCTATGAAACAGTAAGCTCTTCAGTGTTTTGCAAGTGGGTTACTATTTAAGTGAGTAACTTTATTAATTGTACCATAGTGTGGCATGGCATCAAAGGTCTTAGCAAGGTTGTGGTAGGCAATTTGCACTGATTTCACACCATCAAGTACTTGAATCACCTCTCACTCTTAACTGACCTGGACATTCATCATGTGGTTCACTGTTACAGTGATAGGTTTGTAGACCTCTGCTGTAGATGAAATTCTGACAAACTGATAGACTTTCAGAATTGAGCACTCATTTTCTTCAAACAGGCAGAAATTGCCTTGGTCTTGAATGTCTCTACATTCCTGAGAGAAAGGCGGTGTACACCCAACCATCTTTAGTTAATTCTTGCATCAAGCTCTTTGTACTGAAACCACAACTCAAAAGAGCAAACAGATAAGCACTTATTTGTGGACTCTATTTTATCTCTTACTGTAACATCTGTGTTTTAGTTAGTGCCTGGTTCTGATTTTTTTCCCTTGCAGACATCTCTGTGATATTTCCCTAATAATAAGGATTGCAAAAATGTATATGCAATAAAAGCTTACATAATGAATATAGTACAGTTGTGTAGTCAACTAACATAAGTGCAGATGTTTAAATATGGCCACTTTTGTAGTCTTGTTTTCCATAGTATAACCTCTCGAAATCTTGGAAATGGGCAGTCAGTATATGTTAAAATCCCTTCCCACTTTATATCTTGTCCATATCTTTTCTTGCTATCCTACCAACTTTCTATTCAGATGAGATAAAAGATTAAGGTTTACTTTAGGGCATGATCAGTACCCTGGATTCTTACTGTGAGCATACTGTGTCTGGTGATGTATTTCACATACAAGAAAGAAAGAACCAAAGATGATAAAGATGACACCGTCCTTATACCAAAAATGTGAGGATATCCCCTGAAAATAGGAATTCTGCACAGCCAAGGGAGAACCAAGCTCAGCTCTGAAAGTGTCACCTGATGTCAGACCACAGCCTGCAGCAGCGTTTAAAGGTTGTGATTGTAACCATGATCAGAATCAAACTTCTACAATTATTTTAAGTTGACTACTCAGCTATACTGCCAAGGGTTTGTAGGATACCAATATCTTGGTTTATTAATCTGCAAGTACTGGTGAGATTAATCTGCCTAGACATCCTAAGCTCGGTGGAAGGGCCACTTTACGCAGTGTACAACCATGGACATTTCCCAACCTACCTCTTTGGAGAACTTTTAAATGAATAGGCTTAGAAAGGAGACACAGAGGTTATATTTTGTGATGACTAGAAGGCAGTCTAATGTGTTATCAGGACCTCCAGAACTAGTATTTTTGCATTTTGAGAAAGCGGTCAGGACATGAACTGAGTTAATTATGGGAGGGGGCACAGAGTGATTAGCAAGGGGAAAAGCAAGGAAGCGAGATAATATAGGGATTGGGAAATGTGAGTGTGTACTGTCTATGCAGAATTAAATGACCATTGGTACTATTTCTATTACGTGTCTCCTAAGTCATTGCATGCTTCAGTCAGTGAAGTCAGCTGTACCACTGCCAACAAAACCTATTATTCTATGCAGTGAGGTTCAATACATACGGTCTTGCAAAGCTACATATCTCAATGTTTCAGCTTTTCATGAATTCCAATGGATAATGGAAACAAAGTAACATGTTTCTGCTTTTCATGAATTCCAGTTAATAATAACAATGCACCATGTTTCAGTTTAGGGCCACGGTGGTGCAGCGGTTAGCATTGTTGCCTCACAGCAAGAGGTTCTCCTGTTCGATTCCCAGCTGGAGCGCCTTCTTTGCACAGTCTGCATGTCCTCCCCACAGTTGAGTGACATTTAAACATATGCAGGTAGGTGCGTGCTAGAATGGGTGTGCCTTTTTGAAGATTGGGTGTTGGGCTGGCAACTTGGCACTGTAAAACATCCACTGCCAATCATTAGCGGACCGGAGTTCTGCTGTGGCGACCCCTAACTGGAAAAAGCCAAAAGACTCATGTTTCAGTTTTTCATGAATCCCAGTGGATAACACTGACAAAGTAACATGTCCTGTATGGCTCTTAATTTTTGGAATTAGGAACTATTATAAAGGAAGATTTTTGTGTACCTACAGAAAACATGGTCCCAACAAACTTATCCTTGATATTTTTTAACATGTGTGTGTGTGTGTGTGTGTGTGTGTGTGTGTGTGTGTGTGTGTGTGTGTGTGTGTGTGTGTGAGAGAGAGACTGACTTAACTTACCAAAAATAACATCTTTCAAGACATGGACAGCAGGAATTACAATTCAGTTTATTAAACTGGAGCTCAATGCACATGAAACTAACACATACACACATCAGACACAGTCTCTAAAATACTGGCAGCAGTTGATCAAAGGAAAAATAAAAGAATAATTATCATTTTGAAAATGAACTTATTAGAAATATATTTTCTAGACCATTTTTAATTAAAGATGGACTTTAATAAGCATGTTTAAAGTGTGAAAATTAGCAAATATCTAAAGAAAATCTTTGAGCCTGCAAGATTCTTTATATTTTGGTCAGCACAATACAACTTTCTTCTGGGTAATTAACTTATGGTATGTGGAATCTGCAATGCGTGTGAACAAATTATTATGCAGAACAGAAATAGATAACAGGTGTGACCAATTAACTTGGTTTTATTAGTTTTGCCTGCAGGCCTATCTTCATGCCTAGATAGAAAACTAATTAAATTAAGACCAACTTAAAAAACGCTCAAAGTGAATATAAATTTTTTCCCATAAATAATGATCCAGAAGGTTTTCAGGATTATACTTTTTAAACACTGGTTTAAGATGAAAATGTTAAAACTTAAGTTCAGATACTTAAAACATATTAATAAACATCTGAAATATGATTGAATACTCTGCTGATGGCCAGTTCCTCTCACATAATTAAAAAAATGTTACATATTTAAATTAAAACTTTCTAAAGATCACTTCAACCTAACATGTTTAATCTTTTTAGGTTTTCTGACAACCCTGTCTTCCAGTGACTCTAATGTTATCAGTCATTACATTTCTGAGGTATGCAGATGAGATTTATTGCTCAGTATCAATCTTATAGGCAAAACAGTAGTGAACAAAACGCACCTGCCTGCTGTATTATAATGCATGTCTGTGTGTATAACCAAATGCCACCATCATTGTATAAAACTGATGATGCTGTATATTCATAAACCTTAGCTAACATCATCAAAGTTCTACCTACCCTGTGGCAGAAAGCAAGTGCAGTGAGCAAGGGCATACCCAGGCATGTAGCATGTATACCACATAATGTACATTTTAAAGTTTGTACAATGGGATATTATACAGTTTTTAATTGACTGGTTCTGGCATGTTGAGTATGCTTGATCAAATTAAATCATAGACTTTGTTGCATGGCTTTTTCCAGCATGATTGGTTGACTTAATGCATTTTTATTTATTTTTCACAGTGGGCGGTTGGGGATACACTTGGGATATGGCGGTGTACAATTCACAAAGTTCTGGCTACACCCCTTATAATAAGGCACAGTAGCATGCACATACACACACACAGACCTTGTGAGTTTATGCATAATGTTGAA
Organism: Protopterus annectens; assembly: GCF_019279795.1. Lineage (NCBI taxonomy): Eukaryota > Metazoa > Chordata > Ceratodontiformes > Protopteridae > Protopterus > Protopterus annectens. Next base: position 556,593,581 of record NC_056749.1, on the reverse strand, counting down.
AGCTGTGCTCCAAAGAGTGGACATAATTTAAAGATTTGTGACAGACAAGCAGAAGTTTCTTGTTTATTCCATACCACAGAATGTCAGTATTCTGATAACTGCATGGCAAACAGGATTTGGGAGAAATGCCTGCATTTCCTAAAGGTATGGAGAGGGGCATAAATGATTAGGCATATGACTCAGAATACAGCATACCCCTCATGATACATGCATTACAGAGGTAAGCGTATTCAGTGAAGATTGCTTACACATGCTGATGGGTAACCGTGCACATGGCCATAACTCTACAAGACATATATATTGGAATCATGTGCTTCTTTCCAGATGATACAGGTAGCACATGCTAGTACATATCAAAACATATATATATATATATACTGAATAATGCAAGGATTCATAAGTTCAAATGCCTATATATGAATAGCAAAATATAGAAGATACATTTGGTTTGTACCACCCAATCCTGAAAAATAAAGTAGCCAAGAATTGTCAAAGTCACACATTGGCACACTGGACACTAACTGCATAACATACTATGGAAAACAAGATGCACTGATGTATGTTAAGGGTGTACATATATTGCATCTGCGTTGACTGATGGCTCATTTATGGAGGAGCAATGATATAGTTTCTGACACACAGTACCTATATATCAGTTACAAAGTTGTCCTCAAGATTTATTATATTTATTGATTGATGATGTCAGCTGTTAGGACCCATTTTTCAGCTCCAGGACGTAACATGATCATTGAATAGAATGCATTATACCATAATGACAATTACTTACCAATGGTAATAATAAGAAAAGTAAAATGAACAGTTGTGTACAGTGTAATGCAAGGAGATAGGAAGACACACAGCTGTAGAAAGAGCAATACCATCAGCAAATGGTGAGCTGTACTGTGGTGCGGTGGTTAGCACTGTTGCCTCACAGCAAGAGGTTCTCCAGTTTGATTCTTGGCTGGGGTGCCTTTTGTGTGGGGTACACATGTCCTCCTTACATTTACATGGGTTTCCTCCCACATTCAAAGAGATGTGTCTGGAGCATTTCTCCCTGGGCCTCTGCTGAAAATGGGGTGTGTCCCAGTCGAACTTTCCCTGTAAACAAATATTAAATAAATAATAAGTACAAACATTTTTTTTTATATGTCTATTGTCATTCACTTATAGTTAAGAGTTATACATACAAGTTAAAGATGAATACTTTGTATCTAATAAAACAGGCTAAAAGTTGTACAAGTAATGCTTACACTCTACTTCATGACAGTTAGAAAAGGCAGACAAACCCCTGGGTGTGTTATAGAGTCCATAATGAGGTGCGGCAATACGCTACTGCCGACTGACTTCTAGAATAGCCTGCATCCATAAACCCTAGTCCATGGCCTGGCCATATTTGGGTGTTAGCAAAAACAATAAGATTCCACAACATGATACATGCATTTTCTTGTCTAATTTATTTTCGTTTTTTTTTTTCAAAGAAAAAAGAAAAGAAAATGGCCCACAATATTACCAAATTATATAATGAAAATTTTTACTGTTACTTGAAAATAAAACAACCTAATCAAATAATCTGCCCAGTGTTTAAAACAGACAGCAATTATTTTTCCCAGTAAAATTATGTGGAAAGGTATACATGTCTGCAATTGTCCAATCCATTTAAGGTGGACATAGACTGTAACATATATTGCAACACAGTACTTATTTTTAAACAGAAAACTTCCTGGATGTATGTCCAATGCATTAAATGCATTAGTGCTGAGAGGCACTGTGTTCCACTGGTTCAAATGTTCAATATAGACACTGCAGTAGGTGGGCATTCTGATGCATTAGGATTATTTATATTATAAACATGGAATCCATAGAATAGCACTATATAAGCATAACAAGTATCATGTCTATCATTTATAATGAGGACAAATGGCCTTGTGTTTCATAGGTAGGTACTAGGCTATTGGTCCTAGGGCCTACATAAGTCTAGCCAAAAAGGTACCCTGGGCTTTCGCCACCCAAGAAAATTATTTTCCTGTGCCCATCTCAAGCAGAGCCACAGACGTGATCCCCGAGGTGAATTTCCTATTTCCCATCCATTCATGAAAATTAATGAGGAGCTTTGTTCGCTATAGCTAGGTAGTTTGTTCCAGAGCATGGGAAGTCTCTGGGACAGTAATCTATCCCTCCAGCGTGTTCTGTTTATTGTGGTGACAAGGTTTAGGTCCCTAGAGCATGTAGCATGGAGGGATTGGGATTTCTTAAGTGGAGCATGTCCAACAGCTTTGGGTTTGACATAGCTTTGTATGTTAGGCAGAGATCGCCTCTGAGTAGGCGATATGCAACAGAGTAAAGCTGGAGTTTTTTGAGACAGTTTGCATAGGTCATCTGTTTGAGGCTGGTATTCCTCTTTGTGAGGTATTTCTGCAGCCTTTCCAGTTGTTGTAGATGTCTTGTGAGGTACATACAAAAAGGGGCGTTGTACTCTATAATGGGTCTAATGAGTGATGAGTAGACGGGAACAATGACCTCTTTTTTTCCTGGATGAGAAACCTTTTGTGATGAGGTGTGCCACATAGAAGGATTTCCTGACTACTGTAGCGATGTGATTATCAAAGGAGAGACTACTGTCCACCTGTGTCCCAAGGTCTGTTATCATACTTTCGATGTTATGTAGACTACCACCTATGTGGTAATTCATGAGTACAGAGTTTTTACCAGAGGGGATGACAATGCACTTTTTAGCACTGAGCTTGAAGACATGGCTTTGACACCAGGCATCCATCTCAGTGAGGCCCTTTTGCAGGATTTCCACACCATTAGGAGTTTCAGTTATGGCTTCTAGTTTGCTGTCATCTGAAAACTTCATTAGCCAAAGAGACTGCTACTTTCGCAGTGTGAGTTCTGTCAGTGAGCCAGTTGGCAACCCATCTTGTGACATAGGGATTTATACCTAGTTTAGTGAGTTTATCTATAATTCCAGTGTAGGGTGATGTCGAAAGCCTTGGCGAGATCTAGATAGGCTGTGTGAACCACCTTACTCTCATCTACAGCTTTGGTGACTGCTTCAAAGAAGTCTATCAGATTGAGGAGACATGAGTTGCCTTTTACAAACCTGAACTGGGTGGGGTGCAGAGTTTGGAGATTACTAATGTCTTTGTTTATAATTTACATGATGATACATTCCATGGACTTGCAGACCAGGCTTGTCAGACTAATGGGGCGATAGTTCCTGGGGTCCATGGTGGCTCCCCCTTTGTGGAGTGGGATAACCATCACTGTGTGCCATTCAGTGGGCACAAAGCCTGAGGGGAGGCTAAGATTGAGCATGATACTTAGGTGGGGTGCCAGTCCATTCTGTAGTTCACATAGAACGCAGCCTAGAATGTTGTCAGGTCCCATGGATGCTGTGTTCTTGGCTTTGGAGAGTGTGTTTGTTTAACATGTGCAGCCATGATTACAGGAACTTTGCATTCTTCTGATATAGAGATGGGCCTTTAGGGGGTGAGAGGGGGTAAAATTAGCACTGAACCTATCTGTCAGGATGTTGGCAACATCAGTTGATTCTATATATTTAGTGCCCTTGTGCTGTAACTCAGAGCAGATCTGAGTGTTGCCATTGAGATTCTTGAGATAGCTATAGAATGCTTTGTGGTTGTCTTTAGAATCAGTGGCGATTTTGTTTTCATAACTAGCTTTGGAGGAATTTATGAGGGATCTCAGCTTCTTACTGAGGCTGACCAAGGAGTTCCTCCAGTCATGGGATTTGACTCTTTTTTGCAACAGTTTCTTTCTTCTGTTGTAGAGTTTGTTTATGGCAGGGGACCACCAGACTGGCTTTGTTTTTTTGGAGGATAGCATCTTGGTTGTGTTAGGGATAGCACAATCCATGCACTCATGTAAGTGCTTATAAAGTGCATTTGTGTAGGATTCAATAGTCGTACCATCTGCATGGGTGTTGTGAAGTTTGCCACTTCTGTCTTGAGAAGCGTGAAGTTGGCTTTGGAGAAATATTTTACGGTGGTTTCCCTAATAGGGTTGGGGGTGGGATGTGGATGTCTAGGGTGATTAGCTTGTGGTCAGATCTGACCAGGTCTAGGATATTTCTGCCCCTGAAGGGGTTGTGAATAAGTTGATCCAATGAACTGGAATTTATGAATTCTAGAAAACATTGAGCAAAGAGTTGGTACATGAGTAGATTTCCCAGTTAAAGGTGGGGTAGTTAAAATTGCCCATTATTAGGGTGTTGGGTTGTACCCTAAACATTTTTCAGTGCATCATGCAATGAAGAGTGGGAATCCTTGGGCATGGTGAGGGATCTGTAGCAAGCTACAATTTGGATTGCGGTCTTGCCAGAGTTAGTTGCACTTGGATAATCTTGGATGCATTATGCTGAGCAACTAGCCTGGAGGTTTGGATATCCTTAATGAATATGGACACACCTCCACCTTTGGTGTTTCAGTCCAGGTTAGGTGGCCAAAAGGTGTGGTATGAATTATAGCCTGGTAATGCAGGGGTGCTCTCTGTCACTGCACAATTGTCAATGTTCTCCATTTTAAGGAGTGGCTTGAGTGAGTGCATTTTGAGGCTTAGACTTCTACCATTGAGTAGTGATTCATATGTAAGGATTATAGTCCCTGTAAACAGCTAGTGACCATATTAGGACATTTGAGTATTCTCATGACAGCTCCAAATTAGATATGTGAAATTTGATATTACAAGTCAACGCACTTAGAAAAATAAAGACAAATCTTCCAACATAAAAGATCTGTCAAAAAGCAAATTGAAGGTCATGCTGCTTAATGCTAGGAGCCGTAACCTGAAAATGCACTCATTGGAGGCATCTGTGTGGTCACTGAAACTTGGTTCAGGGCTGCAGAGAGCACCGCTGTCTTACCAGGCTATACCTCATTCCACACATTCTGACCCATAAATGTGGTCGTTAAGACTAAGAGTGGTGGAGTCTCTATCTTCATTAAGGACAGGCACACCTCCAGAATGATTTGACAGCATGATGCACTGGAACTACTCCAGGTGCAACAGAAAGTTAGCAAGACACCCATTAAAGTTATAGCCAGCTATAGACCCCCCCCCACTCCATGACTCAGCACACCAACTCCTCCTACCTAAATCTACTTAACTCAATCAAGGTACCCCTAACACCCTGATCTTTGGTGACTTCAACTACCCCACCGCAGACTGGGTGAGCTATTCGTGCACTAATGCACTCACCCAATGATTCCTTGACTTCATCCCTTCTAACACACTAGACCCGCTTGTCTCATCTCCCACAAGGGGAGATAACATTTTGGACTTGGTTTTCGCCAACATGGGTGAATGCTGCACCACTCCCATAGTATGTTCTTCCCGGGTGAGATCAGATTATTGGTCTGTCTCATTCAAAGTCCCCCCCCCCCGGCCATAATCAGGCTAAAAAAACTTCTCTAAAGCTGACTGCAATCTTCTAAGGGAGGGTATCAGTAGCTTCACACCACCGCATCCCTCACAGGATACAGACAACTATGCTAAACAGTATACCAATGAAGTATACAAGCACCTGAACAATTGCATGAACTCAGCCATACCCAACAGAACTAAAACCTGCTCCTCAAGGAAACACAAACCTGTCTGGTGGCTATCCTCTGTCAACAGGCTTTACAACAAAAGGAAGAAACTGTTGTCCAATGGTAAAAAGGAACAAATTCCAAACTGGAAAAACTTCTTCCTTAGACTCAACAAGCAAATTGGATCACTATTGAAAACCTCCAGAACCAATTATGAATCAAAACTAGCTTCCTAAAGAAAGAAACACCAAAAATCCTTCTTCAGTTACATCAGGAACCTCCATGCCAAAGGGCAGATCTGTTCTGAATTAGTACTTAATGGTATCACCTACACTGATCCTGTCCTGTTGACTTAGCTAACCAGCTAGCAAATAGGTTCAGTGCAAACTTCACTCCCCTGTCCCCCAAAGACCCTCTCAACATCCCTGATACCTGTCCTGCACTTTACTTCTCCATAGATCATGTGTTAAATGCCTTATCCAAGGCAAAGAACACAGCTTCCATGGGATCTGACAGAATCCCAGGCTGTATTCTGCACCATCTCCATCAAGAACTAGCTTCGCTATTGAACACCCTATTCAACCGCAGCCTAAGTACAGGTCTCATTCCAGCAGAGTGGAGAACTGCCATTGTCATCCTCTTGCATAAAGGTGCTGTTACTACTGACCCTGGAAACTATCGCCCCATTAGCTCGACAAGTCTGATCTGTAAAGCCATGGAGTGTATTATTATGGATCTCAAACAAGGACATAAGCTATCTCCAAGACTTGACTCCACCCAGTTCGGATTCATCAAGGACAGATCTTGCCTCTTGAACCTGGTTGACTTCTTTGAGATTGTCAACAAGGCCCTGGATGAGGGAAAGTCAGTACCTATAGCTTACCTTGACTTGGCCAAGGCCTTTGACACAATCCCACACTCAGGCATCATCAAAAAGCTAACACAACTTGGCATAAATCCCTATCTCATCAAGACGGTAGCCAACTGCCTCACCAACAGGACCCACAAGGTCAAAATAGGTGCCTCCACCTCTGATAGCAGACATGTCACTAGTGGAGTTCCCTGGGGATCTGTCCTGGGACCCCTACTGTACAGCATCTACTTCTCAGAGGTCCAGGCAAAGACAAAAGACCTGTGGCTGATCAAGTCTGCAGACGACTGCATGTTTGGTGCTGTCATTGACTCCCCAGATGATGTTAACATACTGCAAGAGGGACTCACAGCAACTAATGACTGGTACCAAAGTCATGGCCTCAAGTTAAATGCAAAAAAAAGTATCATCATACCATTTATCAAAAATATGACCCCTGCTAATTACCACATCAATGGCAAGCCCCCAAGTACACAACCTGTGATGAGAGACTTGGGTACTCAGGTTGACAACAATCTCACATTCTATCATCATGTAGCGGCAGTGGTCAGAAAAGTCTTTTATTTGGTTCACCTCATAAGTAAAGCGATTGCTTCCAGAAAAAAGGAGGTTATTACCTTGCTATACTTCTTCCTCATTACGCCAATAACTGAGTATAAGACTCTGTTTGGTATGTACCTCTCTAAAACATCTGCACCAACTGAAAAGGTTACAGAAATACCTTGCAAAAAAAAAAATCCATGACCTCCAACACCTGTCCTACGAGGACAGGTTCATATCACTATCACTCTACTCAGTATCATACAGCTTTGCTCAAGGTTGATCTGTGTCGCGCTTGCAAGATAATCCCGGAGCCTGCCCTACTAGAGATGCTCCATATCCTTAAGTTCAACTCCTCGTGCATTACACGCTCACAAGGTCTGAATCTAATATGCAATATCAACCAAAGCTGCTGGAGACACAGGCTCCCAGAAGCTGCCCTGTCTCTGGAATAGACTTCACATTCATGTCAGAGTACCTTACTGACCCAAGTGCAACCTTGATGAGTGGATGGGAAACCACAAATTTGTCCCAGGGTTTCCACCCGTGTCCCTCATTGACAGGGGTGACAGATGCTGACTGAGGTTTCTTTTTTGGGGAAAAACTCTTAGATTTGTAAGGGCCCCAGGGCCATTAGCCTGGTAACCTCCCATGATCCTAAAAATAAACTTTGATTTAAAAAAAAAAAAGCAAGTTATAAAACTCACTGTGATAACTTCACAGTTTGACACTTCCAACCCCCGATGTATGTCACTGTTACATAATTTAAATCTTAGCTAACTCTCCCATGGACAAGAAAGAATACAGAGAGACACCATAACCTCTAAGGTACTATGTATGCTAGCACATTCTTTCATTCTTTCAGCTGTAGTCCTCAACAGGCAGCTTTTTAGGACACATCATCCTTGAACAGTATATTGCTGCACTATGTACACCTGTGTCCTCTAATAACAAGCACAGTGGGATAGACAATGCAGCAAATGGGACACAGACCAGAATGTTGCCCTTATTTCTCCCTGGTGCTGTCCTCATTCAGAGTGTAGTCTCTTGTATGAGTAGTTGCCATTCTCTGTGACAGTGACGATTTGTGAGCCATCGATGGATATAACATGCATTTATTTATATGAATGCATTCCCTCATTTAATTATCTCTTCCAGACAGAATTTAAGCCACATAAACATCAGAGGTAATTGCCATTACTTGCAAGTAGGTAAAATATTTGACAGAAAACAAAAAAGTACAGTAAGGAATACTATGACATTTACTACAGCTAGCTTACAATGACTATTTACATAATTAATAAACAGCAATGAAAATCTAAGAGTTACATCTCAAAGATGTAAACAAGAATGTTCCAATTACATAGCAAGACACAACATTTATAGTATTAAAATCAGATTGACCTATCCCTGAATATAATAAATACTTCTGTGCTGATTACTTAATTTTTTTTTTAAATTTCATTCTGAGCTCATAGTAGTCAGCACTACTAAATATATGGGCTATTTGTTAAGAAAACTATCAACAAGGGATGAGGGTGTATTAAAACTAGTGTTCCAGATCTGTCCTGGAATACAATAATTCCTTCCATGCCTACACATGAGGACAGATGAGAAGGCTGGAGGGAGTTCTGGGGAAATTTACAGAAAATTATATATTTGTAGAACATGGATTTTATATGGATCAAATTGTGAGATATTAAAATTATTTAGTGCCTGTCATGGGTATATTCGGTCTAAATTAATCTTAGCATACAACATTTTTTGTGATCCAGTTCTGCAAATCATGTTCAATTTAGATGTTAATTCCTCCATTAAAATGCATAAGCATAACAATATAAAGTTTATAATAAAAATGGGCAATTTTATGATGAGGTCTCAGTATATTTCTGCTAGAATTACAAAACTGTGGAATGACATCCCATTTAATGTTAAACAATCTAATAGCTTGGAAACTTTTTAAGAAAAAATTAGATCCATGGGCTGGTAGAAAGGCATACATAACATATTTGGAGGAATCAGCATTTCTTGATGGCCGATCAGCCTAAAATGCTGTCTTTGTGTCTTTCGGCTTTTCCCGGTTAGGGGTCACCACAGCGGAACTCCAGTCCGCTAATGTTTGGTAGTGGATTTTTATGTACCGAGTTAAATGCTGTCTTTTAACTTATGAATACAGCATGCAGACCTCTACATAGCAAATGGTCACTTAATGAGGGGAAACAGCTATATACACTATCATAGAATTTACCAGTATAGTAAAAAAACATAATATTGGCTTTGAACAGAGCTATAGATTGCAAAAGATGACTTTAAAGTCATGATACTAGCCAGTATAGTAGACGTATTTGCATTGTCACATACCATATTATGTCCAAGGGACAATAGTAATCCAGTCACAAACACAAAGTTTTCCACCTGTTTATCAGTGGCAACCTATGGTAGAGCGAATAACCAATTTATGAAAATTAAAAATTCAGAGTGCATAACACAGCATACCTTAACATGTGCTGATTATTTATTTATTTAATTTATTCATCCGCTGACAGGGTTAGTCACACAAGGCGTTATCAGTATTTTTTCAGGGGAGACACTAGGTGGTATTTACACTACTAGGTGAAATTTAACCAGGATATTGTGGAACTTCTATACTTCCCAAAGTCTTTTTAATAGGTCCATGGGATCTTTTAAGTCCACCTGTGCTATCGCCAACTGAAGCAGATTGGGCATTGGTTTAACATCTCATCGGACAGACAGCACACTCAGGAGTGCAGTACCCCCATATGCTGAACTGCAGTGTCAGCAATTGATCTACATGGTGTGGGAATTGAATTCACAGTCTTTGCACCAAATTTGACTGTGCTACCTTTTACACCACTGACAAACAGACAAACAGTATGAGGAGAACAATGGCATGTAAACAACATTTGAAAAACAGGGACCTTGTCCATGCTCTAATTTTGTTGTGGCAACAGCAAGTCACCCACCACAGATGTGCTGTAGAGAAAGCATCTCTGATGTACTGCAGTGAAAAGTAATGGCCATGGGACCGTGTTTAATAAATGGCCCTGAACAAGAGAGAATGTGTGGCATGAAGGCAATGCTGTACAAAGAGAGTGTGTGTGTTTGTATGTGTGTGTGTGTGTGTGTGTGTGTGTGTGTGTGTGTGTGTGTGTGTCTGCTCATGCAAGTGAGACAGTTGACCAACCCCACTAATATGTGTATGGTTGCAAGTAACTCATCTGCAGTCCTGCACTGAAGCCACTACTGTGTAACACACTGGTAGACGATCTTCCACCCTTCATGTCTCAGAGCACCTCAACTCTATAGATCTGAGATAAGGTTGCAGGCCTACCATCTGACAGCCATGTAGACTGTTGCAAGTGCATATATAATTTATTAGCTTTTGATATGCATGTTTATTTTTATGTGGTTTGAATTGATGATGCATCAAAATCTACCTACAGCATCAAATCCTTGGCCATAAGCTTCTACAGCAAACCAGCAGTTCCGCTGTTTCCTAAACTATGAAGCTAGGCTTGACAATGTGGGTGGGCACTCATCATCAGATCTGCAGCACCTACATGAATGATGGAGTCCATCTGTCTATACTGCAGACCATGGTTTATCATGATGACACATGGTGAAACAAGAGCCATAGTAGTAACAACTCAAATGTGAAAAGTTTAGTGGATTTACACAGAAAATGGTGTGTCTAATAGAAATTATATGATATTTGGAACTGTCAGATGTGTTATGTGTTCCATCCACATTATGAGATGCATTAAGATACCTCTCAAACTCAGAGCAACAAATCTGGACAAAGGCCCAAAAATAGGGACAATTTTTAAATATTGCTCTTACAAACTTAGAAAGTTGATAGAATAACAGGTTGTACATTAGAATGAATTTTCTGAAGGGCATGAAGTCTGAAACTCAAATGTCCTTCATTATTTTATAACTTCAATCTTTAATAATATGCCACTAATTTGCAAGAAAACCATGATTTTATCAAAAACAGACCAAAAATATGAGGCAAAAATCTGGACATTCTGCAAAAACCTGTACAGTTGAGTGGTAACTATCCATAAAACATTGGGCATACCTGATGTTATCAGTTTTCATAATATAGCACTGTTTAATCACATCTCTGTTTTATATCTCCATACATGAAATAATATGCAGCATGGATGTAGCTGTTATGCTTACACACAGAAATGCACACAATAGAAAAACAACAGGCCTACATGTAGAGTCACACAATGGTGCACTGAGTAACCTTCTCCTGTTCAATTCTTATCAGGCTGTTCTGCCCATTTTACTGAGCCTGCAAGCCCTCCCCGAGTTGGAGCAGATCATATAGGTTCATAGGTGTTTACTAGGCTAATGGCCCTGGGGCCTTTACAAGCCTAGCCCATAGGATTACCCTGCATCGAGCCACCCGACCTTAGGTCCGAGTGCCTCTGTCAATTAAAGTCACTGGAGTGATCCCTGGGGTGAATTTTCTACTTCCCATCCACTCATCAAGATTTCTCTTGAAGAGGTCCAGTGAGATGCTCTGCTTGACACATATGGGAAGTCTATTCTATAGCATGGGCAGTCTCTGGGTTATGAACCTGTCCCTCCAGCATGTTCTGTTGATTGTGGTAATAAGGTTGAGGTCTCTGGAGCATGTGGTTTGGAGGGATTGGGATTTCTTTGGATGTAGCATTTCTAACAGAGCTGGGTCAGACATGGCTTTGTAAGTCAAGCAGAGAATCGCCTCTAAGTAGGCAATATGAGACAGAGAATAGTTGGAGTTTTTTTAGTCTGTCCATATAGGACAAATGTTTAAGGGCTAGGATCCTTTTTGTGAGGTACTTTTACGGCCTCTCCAGTTGTTGCAGGTGTTTAGTGAGATACATGCCAAATGGGGCACTGAACTCAATGACTGGCCTAATGAGGGAAGAGTAGAGGGAGACAATGACCCCTTTCTTCCTGGATGCAAAACCCTTAGTAATGAGATGTGCCACATAGAAGGACTTTCTGGCCACAGTGGCAATGCGGTGGTCAAAAGAGAGGTTGCTGTCAACCTGTGTTCCCAGTTCTTTTATAATGCCTTCTGTGTTCAGTGGACTACCATTGATGTGGCAATTCATGGGAACCGGGTTATTCCCAAAGGAGATGACGACACATTTTTTGGCATTCAGCTTAAGGCCATGGTTCTGACACCAGTCTTTGGTCTCAGTGAGGCCTTTCTGTAGGATGTCAACATCACTCGGGGAGTTAATAGCTCCCAACTTGCAATCATCTGTGAAATTTGTCAGCCAGAGTCCCTTCGTGTTGACCTGGACTTCAGAGACGTAGATACCAAACAGGAGAGGACACAGGACTGAACCCTGTGGGACTCCATTTGTAACTGGTCGGCAGTCTGACTTGAAGTCAGCTACTTTCACACTGTGGGTTCTACCTGTGAGCCCATTTGCACCCCACCTAGTGATATAGGGATTGATGTCTAGCTTAGTGAGTTTTTCTATGATTCCTAAATGGGGAATGGTATCAAAGGCCTTGGCCAGATCAAGGTAGGCTGTATGAACCACCTTGCCTTCATCCACAGCTCTGGTAACTGACTCAAAGAAGTTGACCAAGTTGAGCAGGCATGATCTACCCTGCACAAAATCAAACCGTGTGGGATCCAGAGTTTGGAGATTCCCTATATCTTTGTTTATTAGGTCCATGATGATGCATTCCATAGCTTTGCATATCAGACGTGTCAGGCTAATGGGATGATAGTTCCCAGGGTCTGTAGTCACTCCTCCTTTATGGAGAGGGATGACTGTAGCAGTGTGCCATTTGGTAGGGACAAAGCCTGAGATGAGGCTGTTATTGAACAGGACACACAGGTGAGGTGCCATTTCACTCTGTAGTTCATGTAGAACACAGCCAGGGATATTGTCATGTCCCATAGATGCTGTATTCTTGGCCTTGGACAGTGCTGTTTTAACCTGTGCTGCAGTAATACTGGGTGCCTGGCAATCTACTGGTATTGTGACTGGTCCCTTAAGGGGGGTAAAGTTGGCACTGAATCTGTCTCCCAGTATATTGGCAATATCTGTTGGCTCAGTATAGGAGGTACCATTGTGCTGCAGCTCAGAGACAATCGGGGTATTGCCTTGGAGATTCTCTACAAAACTATAGAAGGTCTTGTAGTTGTCTTTACTATCTGCAGCAATTCTCTTTTCATAGCTAGCTTTAGAGGATTTGATGAGGGATCTCAACTTTTTGTTGAGGCTGATAAAGTTTTTCCAGTCATGGGACTTCACCTTATTCCACATCAGTTTTCTCCTTCTGTTGTACAGTTTGTTTATAGCAGAGGACCACCAAATTGGCTTCCTTTTTTTGGAGTGCCTTGGTTCTGTTGGGTATGGCGAGATCCATGCATTTGTGTACGTGTTCGTACAGTGCATTGGTGTATGATTTTGTGGTCATACAACTGATCTCCATTTGCATGGGTGCCGTGAAGTTAGCCACCTCTGTTTTTAGGAGCTCAAAGCTAGCTTTGGAGAAGTTTTTCATGGTGGTTATCTTTGCAGGGTGGGGTGGGGTGGGAGGGATGTGGATTTCCAAGGTGATTAGTTTTTGGTCGGATCTAACCAGGGAGGAGTTGACTATAGGTGTAGAGCAACGGTCACCCATGTTAGTAATGACCAGGTCAAGGATGTTGCTACCTCTGAGGGGATAAGAATGAGCTGGTCCAGGGCACTGGAATTAATGAATTACAGGAAATGGTGGGCAACTGTATTGGTATACAAGTAGTTTCCCCAGTTAATGGAGGGGTAGTTGAAGTCACCCTGTATGAGAATGTTAGGTTGGACCCTAATATTCTCCAGGGTGCTTAGGAACGTGGATGTGAGTCTTGGGACACGGTTGGGGACCCATAGCAGGCTACGACCAGAATCACCATCTTACCCAATGTTAGCTGCATCTGAAGTATCTCAAATGAGTTATGTTGGGCTACTAGTCTGGAGGTGTGCACATCCTTTATGAATATGGAAACACCACCACCTTTGGAGCTTTGGTCCAAGTTCTGGGGCCGAAAGGTGTGGAATGAGTTATAGCCTGGTAGTACAAGGGGTGCTGTCTACTGCCTTGAACCAGGTCTCTGTTACAGCACAAATGTCGATGTTCTCCAATTGTCCCATTTATTCCTACCTCCCAAAGATATGTGGCAAGTGGACTGGTGATTTTAAATTGTTCCTAGGTGTGTATGTGTGTGGGCATGTGTGTAATACAGCAGAAAGACCTGGCAATCTACTTCTGTTCTCCAGTTACGTAGTAAATTTTGTGGATGGTAAGAGCTGTTCATGGAATCAATAAAGAATGTGGATTATACTCATAAGCATTAATGCTGAGATATTCAATTGTGATGTGTTAGAATGAAGATGAATCCACTTAAGCCCATTCAGTGGAAAATAATGGATAGAATGAACGTGTAATGACAGTTTCACAAAGCAAGTAAAGTACCCAAGACTCCCCATCCAAGAAGATACACCACCAAAACTAATAATTACTCTGAGTTCACAAAGCTCAAGGGGTAAGTTATAATTTCTTTTGCCATTAGCTTGTCTTTTTCTATTAGATTTGACAGAGCAGGGTATTTTGGACGTATCACTCACCAGAAACAATAATACCCTATATTGAAAAAGCAGCATCTGTCTTCTGAACTAAGTAACAGTAATAAATAAACGCAGCTGTTACAAACTGGATTGATTCCCCTAATCGTCATTTCAGAAGTTTATATGGAATATTGGGAAATCAACCACAATAAGAACCATCACACTGCTCTTCTGCCTGGGCGTAAACTTCACAATAAAACCAACTATTTATATTTAACATACCTTATAAATGCATGACTAATAGGTCTCTTTACCATACCTTCTTCATGATTCCTGTAATGTCTAATTGCAAAATCACCAGAAAAATCATATTGAATTGTATGTAAGTGTTTGCAATCTGAAGTTGTGATTTAAAACACAGCAAAAATAAGGGTGCCCTATTGAAATGTCAGGACTTGTAATTCAGAGACCCAGAACAATGAAAAAAAGACTGAAAACAGAGAAAACGAATGAATATCACTCTCATCCTTTAAGCTTGTTTTCTTGCAGGGGGCTTCTGCAACCCCAATAGGAGGACAAGCCCCCCATCCTCAAGACTTTTATATACCAACTGAGAGATATGTATACCATGGAGTAAACAGGATATCCTGAGAAATGGGAATCTTGGACTTAATACATACAAGTCTGGATTTTTGGTCACTGAAGCTCCACATATTTTGAGACTATGCATTTGTAGTACCCCATTTTAAAAATATTTACCAGAAATAAGTGATAGCTTATTTGATGTCCTGGATTTTATGAGCATGTCTTAGGGGTACCCATCCTCATAATGTGCATGACTTGGGATGCAATGTAAAGATAGCAGAACACAAATGCTCAACTTTCACTGATTTAAAACTAGGGGTTTTCATGTGTTCTTCAGGAATCAGTACCAAAAAATAGTAAAGACTGCCACCATAAAAGAATTTTAACCACAGTTCTTGAATTTGTTTGATTTGATTACTTGTGTTTACAAAATAAACTACTATTTGACACTTATGCATTTGCCAAATGGGAAAGTAGACCTAACAAATACAAAATCATGAGGTATGGCAAACAATGTCACAGGTGAAGGAAGAGGGAAACAAACATTTGACTGCCACATAATGGTCAAAAGGTAGCTGTTATTGGAAGTACCAAGATCCCATACAGGATTAAAGAAGTTGTCTTTATGTTTGTTATGGTATGAAGAGATTAATTCTTGTATGTCAAATAAAACTGCATTCCATCTTTTTGGCATTGAGCTTAAGTCCATGGTCAGCAAACCAGGCAGTAGCCCAATCAAGATCTTGTGAAGAATGTGCGCATCTTCAGGGAAGCATAAAATGGCTCCCAAATTGCAGTCAAGGGCAAGCATAGTGAGCCATAGCCCATCAGTATCTGTCATTACATAAGAAATATAGAGGCTGAAGGGTAAGGGGCCCAGGACAAAGACTTAGGGAACTTCACTGGTGATATACTTCTACATGGAAGATGTATCCCTGAGCTAACTGTGTGAACCCTGCCAGAGAGTCGGTAAGATATTTAATGAATGCAGTAAAAATCAATGTTAAGCTGTGCAAGTTTCTTGCAAATAACTGCATGGAGAATTGTATACAAGATCTTAGCTAGATCAGTATAACAACTGTTGGTGGTATGGCCCATATAATTATGTTTTTTTGACCCAAACAAACAATGGACTTGAATGAAATGGGTTGGCTAGAGGGAATGAAGGTTCCCTATATCACCAAGCATGAAATCGGCAGTTTCAAGATGTGACAAAGGATATCAGTGAGACTTAAGGATCTGTAATTTCCTGCATCTATAGTAGGGCTACCTTGTACAAGGAAACCAATATGGTACCTTGCCAAGCATCTGGAAGTAAGAGGTAGGGAGACTGAGGATAGAAAAGCTAAGGAGGAGTGGAATAAAGTTATAGCAAGTACTTACAATAAGGCCATCAGGTAAGCTACAAAGCTATAGCAGGTACTTACACAATAAGGCCATTAGGTAAGATACAAAGCTACAACTGGTACTTACAATAAGGACATCTGGGTACGATACAAAGCTATAGCAGTTACTTACAAAAAGGCCATCGGGTAAGCTACAAAGCTATAACTGGTACTTACAATAAGGCCATCAGTTAAGCTACAAAGCTATATCAGGTACTGACAATAAGGCCATCAGGCAAGCTACAAAGCTATAGGCGGCACTTACAATACGGCCATCAGGTAAGCTACAAAGCTATAACAGGTACTTACAATAAGGCCATCAGGTAAGCTACAAAGCTATATCAGGTACTGACAATAAGGCCATCAGGTAAGCTACAAAGCTATAGCTGGTACTTGCAATAAGTCATAAGGTAAGCTACAAAGCCAAAGCAGGTACTTAAAATAAGGCCATCAGGTAAGCTACAAAGCTATAACAGGTACTTACAATAAGGCCATCAGGTAAGCTATAGCAGGTACTTACAATAAGGCCATCAGGTAAGCTATAATGCAATAGCAGGTACTTACAATAAGGCCATCAGGTATGCTACAAAGTTATAGCTGGTACTTACAATAAGTCATCAGGTAAGCCACAAAGCTATAACAGGTACTTACAATAAGGCCACCAGGTAAGCTATAGTAAGTACTTGAAATAAGGCCATCAGGTAAGCTACAAAGCTATAGCAGGCACTTACAATAAGGCCATCAGGTAAGCTATAGCAAGTACTTGCAATAAGGCCATCAGGTAAGCTGCAAAGCAATAGCAAGTACTTACAATATGGCCAACAGGTAAGCTACAAAGCTATAGCAGGTACTTACAATATGGCCATCAGGTAAGCTACAAAGCTATAGGTGGTGCTTACAATAAGGCCATCATGTAAGCTACAAAGCTATAGCAGGTACTTACAATAAGGCACTCAGGTAAGCTATAAAGCTATAGCAGGTACTTACAGTAAGGCCATCAGGTACGATACAAAGCTATAGCAGTTGCTTATAGTAAGTCATCAGGTAAGCTACAAAGCTATAGCAGGTACTTACAATAAGGCCATTGGGTAAGCTATAGCAAGTACTTGAAATAAGGCCATCAGGTAAGCTACAAAGCTATAGCAGGCACTTACAATAAGGCCATCAGGTAAGCTATAGCAAGTACTTGCAATAAGGCCATCAGGTAAGCTGCAAAGCAATAGCAAGTACTTACAATATGGCCAACAGGTAAGCTACAAAGCTATAGCAGGTACTTACAATATGGCCATCAGGTAAGCTACAAAGCTATAGGTGGTGCTTACAATAAGGCCATCATGTAAGCTACAAAGCTATAGCAGGTACTTACAATAAGGCACTCAGGTAAGCTATAAAGCTATAGCAGGTACTTACAGTAAGGCCATCAGGTACGATACAAAGCTATAGCAGTTGCTTATAGTAAGTCATCAGGTAAGCTACAAAGCTATAGCAGGTACTTACAATAAGGCCACTGGGTAAGCTACAAAGCTATAACTGGTACTTACAATAAGGCCATCAGTTAAGCTACAAAGCTATATCAGGTACTTACAATACGGCCACCAGGTAAGCTACAAAGCTATAGGTGGCACTTACAATACGGCCATCAGGTAAGCTACAAACCTATAACAGGTACTTACAATAAGGCCATCAGGTAAGATACAAAGCTATATCAGGTACTGACAATAAGGCCATCAGGTAAGCTACAAAGTTATAGCAGGTACTGACAATAAAGCCATCAGGTAAGCTACAAAGCTATAGCAGGTACTTACAATAAGGCCTGCAGGTAAGCTAGAAAGCTATAGCAGGTACTTACAATAAGGCCATCAGGTAAGCTACAAAGCTATAGCAGGTACTTACAATAAGGCCATCAGGTAAGTTATAGCAGGTACTTGCAATAAGGCACTCAGGTAAGCTATAAAGCTATAGCAGGTACTTACAGTAAGGCCATCGGGTACGATACAAAGCTATAGCTGTTACTTACAATAAGTCATCAGGTAAGCTACAAAGCTATAGCAGGAACTTACAGCCATCAGGTAAGCCACAAAGCTATAGCAGGTACATACAATAAGTCATCAGGTAAGCTAGAAAGCTATAGCAGGAACTTACAATAAGGCCATCATGTAAGCTACAGAGCTATAACAGGTACTTACAATAAGGCCATCAGGTAAGCTACAAAGCTATAGCAGGTACTTACAATAAGGTTATCAGGTAAGCTACAAAGCTATAGTTTAAAGCCGCCAGGTAAGCTACAAAGCTATAACAGGTACTTACAATAAGGCTATCAGGTAAGCTACAAAGCTAAAGCAGGTTCTTACAATAAGTCATCAGGTAAGCTACAAAGCTATGGCAGGTACTTACAATAAGGCCATCAGGTAATCTACAAAGCTATAGCAGGTACTTACAATAAAGCCATCAGGTAAGCTACACAGCTATAGCTGGCACTTAAAATAAGTCATCAGGTAAGCTACAAAGCTGTAGGAGGTACCTACATTAAGGCCATTAGTTAAGCTAGAAAGCTATAGCAGGTACTTACAATAAGGCCATCAGGTAAGGTATAGCAGGCACTTACAATAAGGCCATCAGATAAGCTACAAATCTATAGCAGGTACTTACAATAAGGTCATCAGGTAATCTACAAAACTATAAGTTAAAACAATCAGGTAAGCTACAACGCTATAGCAGGTACTTACAATAAGGCCATCAAGTAAGCTACAAAGCTTTAGTAGGTACTTATAAGGCCATCAGGTAAGCTAAAGATCTATATCAGATACTTACAATAAGGCACTCAGGTAAGCTACAAAACTATAGCAGGTACTTACAATAAGGCCATCAGGTACGAAACAAAGCTATAGCAGTTGCTTACAATAAGTCATCAAGTAAGCTACAAAGCTATAGCAGGTACTTACAATAAGGCCATCGGGTAAGCTACAAAGCTATAACTGGTACTTACAATAAGGCCATCAGTTAAGCTACAAAGTTATATCAGGTACTTACAATACGGCCATCAGGTAAGCTACAAATCTATAACAGGTACTTACAATAAGGCCGTCAGGTAAGATACAAAGCTATATCAGGTACTGACAATAAGGCCATCAGGTAAGCTACAAAGCTATATCAGGTACTGACAATAAGGCCATCAGGTAAGCTACAAAGCTATAGCTGGTACTTACAATAAGTCATCAGGTAAGCAGCAAAGGTATAGCAGGTACTTACAATAAGGCCATCAGGTAAGCTACAAAGCTATAGCAGGTACTTACAATAAGGCTATCAGGTAAGCTACAAAGCTATTGCAGGTATTTACAATAAGGCCATCAAGTAAGCTATAGCAGGTACTTAAAATAAGGCCATCAGGTAAGGTACAATGCTATAGCAGGTACTTACAATAAGGCCATCAGGTAAGCTACAAAGCTATAGCTGGTACTTACAATAAGTCATCAGGTAAGCTACAAAGCTATAACAGGTACTTACAATAAGGCCATCAGGTAAGCTATAGCAGGTACTTGCAATAAGGCCATCTGGTAAGCTGCAAAGCAATAGCAAGTACTTACAATATGGCCATCAGGTAAGCTACAAAGCTATAGCAGGTACTTACAATACGGCCATCAGGTAAGCTACAAAGCTATAGGTGGTACTTACAATAAGGCCATCACGTAAGCTACAAAGCTATAGCAGGTACTTACAATAAGGCACTCGGGTAAGCTACAAAGCTATAGTAGGTACTTACAATAAGGCCATCAGGAATGATACAAAGCCATAGCAGTTGCTTTCAATAAGTCATCAGGTAAGCTACAAAGCTATAGCAGGTACATACAATAAGTCATCAGGTAAGCTAGAAAGATATAGCAGGAACTTACAATAAGGCCATCATGTAAGCTACAGATCTATATCAGGTACTTACAATAAGGCCATCAGGTAAGCCACAAAGCTATAGCAGGTACATACAATATGTCATCAGGTAAGCTAGAAAGCTATAACAGGAACTTACAATAAGGCCATCATGTAAGCTACAGATCTATAGCAGGTACTTACCATAAGGCCAACAGATAAACTACAAAGCTATAACAGGTACTTACAATAAGGCCATCAGTTAAGTTACAAAGCTATAGCAGTTACTTTCAAAAAGACCATCAGATAAGCTACAAAGCTATAGCAGGTACTTACAATAAGGCCATTATGTAAACTATAGAGCTATAGCAGGTACTTACAATACGGCCATCAGGTAAGCTAGAAAGCTATAGCAGGTACTTACAATAAGGCCATCAGGTAAGCTACAAAGCTATAGCTGGTACTTCCAATAAGGCCATCAGTTAAGCTACAAAGCTTTAAGTTTAAACCATCAGGTAAGCTACAAAGCTATAGCAGATACTTATAATAAGGCCATCAGGTAAGCTACAAAGCAATAGCAGGTACTTACAATAAGGCCATCAAGTAAGCTACAAAGCTTTAGTAGGTACTTATAATAAGGCCATCAGGTAAGCTACAGATCTATATCAGGTATTTACAATAAGACCATCAGGTAAGCTACAAAGCTATAGCAGGTACTTACAATAAAGTCAACAGGTAAACTACAAAGCTATAGCAGGTACTTACAATAAGGCCATCGTGTAAGCTACAGAGCTATAGCAGGTACTTACAATAATGCCATCAGATACGCTACAAAGCTATAGCAGGTACTTACAATAAGGTCATCAGGTACTTACAATAAGGTCATCAGGTAATCTAGAAAGCTATACTTTAAAGTCATCAGGTAAGCTACAAAGCTATAGCAGGTACTTACAATAAGGCCATCAGGTAAGCTGCAGAGCTATAGCAGGTACTTACAATACAGCCATTATGTAAGCTACAAAGCTATTGCAGGTACCTACAATACAGACATCAGGTAAGTTACAAAGCTATAGGTTAAAGCCCTCAGGTAATATACAAAGCTATAGCAGGTACTTAAAATAAGGCCATCAGGTAAGCTAAAAAGCTATAGCAGTTACTTAAAATAACGCCATCATGTAAGCTACAAAGTTATAGCAGGTACTTATGATAAGGCCATCAGGTACGATACAAAGCTATAGCAGTTACTTACAATAAGTCATAAGGTAAGCTACAAAGCTATAGAAGGTACTTACAGTAAGGCCATCAGGTAAGCTACAAAGCTATAGCAGGTACTTACAATAAGTCATCAGGTAAGCTATAGCAAGTACTTACTATAAGGCCATCAGGTAAGCTACAAAGCTGTAGCTGGTACTTACAATAAGGCCACCAGGTAAGCTACAAAGTTATAGGTTAAAGCCATCAGGTAATATACAAAGCTATAGCAGTTACTTACAATAAGGCCATCAGGTAAGCTAGAAAGCTATAGCAGGTACCTACAATAAGGTCATCAGGTAAGCTACAAAGCTATAGTTTAAAGCCATCAGGTAAGCTACAGAGCTATAGCAGGTACTTACAATAAGGCCATCAGGTAAGCTACAAAGCTGTATCAGGTACTTGCAATAAGGCCATCAGGTAAGCTACAGAGCTATAGCAGCTAATTGCAATAATGCCATCAGGTAAGCTCCAAACGTATAGCAGGTACTTACAATAAGGCCATCAGGTAAGCTACAATGCTATAGCAGGTACTTACAATATGGCCATAAGGCAAGCTACAAAGTTATAGCAGGTTCTTACAATAAGGCCATCAGGTAAGCTACAAACTATTGGTAGTATTTATAATAAGGCCATCACATAAGCTACAAAGCTATAGCAGGTACTTACAATAAGGTCATCAGGTAAGCTACAAAGCTATAGCAGGTACTTACAATAAGTCATCAGGTAAGCTACAAAGCTATAGCTGGTACTTACAATAAGGCTATCAGGTAAGCTACAAAGCTATAGCAGGTACTTACAATATGGTCATCAGGTAAGCTACAAAGCTATAGCAGGCAGTTGCAATAAGGCCACCAGATAATCTATAAAGCTATAGCAGGTACTTACAATAAAGCAAACAGGTAAGCTATAAAGCTATAGCAGGTACTTACAATAAGGCCATCAGGTAAGCTACAAAGCTATAGCAGGTACTTACAATAAGGCCAACATGTAAGCTACAAAGCTATAGGTGGTACTTACAATAAGGTCATCAGGTAAGATACAAAGGTATAGCAGGTACTTATAATAATGCCATCAGGTAAGCTACAAAGCTGTAGCCAGTACTTACAATAAGGCCATCAGGTAAGCTACAAAGCTACAGCAAATACTTAAAAAAGGCCATCAGGTAAGCTACAAAGCTATAGCAAGTACTTACAATAAGGCCATCAGGTAAGCTACAAAGCTACAGCAAATACTTAAAAAAAGACCATCAGGTAAGCTACAAAGCTATAGCAGGTACTTACATTAAGGCCATCAGGTAAGCTACAAACCTATAGCAGGTATTTACAATAAGGCCATCAGGTAAGCTACAAAGCTATAGCTGGTGCTTGCAATAAGGCCAGCAATTAAGCTATCCAGACCAACTGAAGTGGTGTTTTTGGCTCTCGAAACAGATAATAGGACATCATTGAGATGGGGGAGGAGATTTAGATGAGCAATTGGATAAGTGAAAGTTGGTTTGGTATTGTGAAGTTGGAGCTGAATTTGTCATCAAGGATACTGCCAATGTCCCAAGGATCAGAGTAAGAACAGCCATTGGATATTATTTATGGCAGAACTGAAAGTTACTTCTGTGATTCCTGCTGCACTTTCAGAAACCTTTGAGGGTACATTTAAAAGAAATTATAATTTTTAACTCATAGGTAGCTTTGCACTTTTAAAATTGTTTGAGATTGTTGCTAGCCTATTTTAAATTTATTTTATTGTGAAGTTATATTATGTAAAGACATATTTTTTTTCTGTTTGTGCAGTGTATTTATATTGTATTTCCAGTAACAGGGTCTATTCATAAACTTTCCATTGTATTGGTGGCATATGGGTACAGCTGCCTCAGTGCAATTCCTTTGATAATACAGGAATTTGGTTCTGAACATAACTTCGGAAGAAGGTCAATAGGAGGTGACTACAACAAATTTTATCTATGTTATCTGAGAACATTTGGTGATTCAGTTTGCGTAGTCCCTTAAATCTAGTAGGGTTCAGTGGAAGTTACTGGTTTTGAGGGAGAAGGTAATGATCTTGTGGTTGGATTTATAAACACATGATATGACACACTGCAGAATGCAGGCTTAGGAAGCTTACATTTACAAAGTTTCAGAATCACTGTTTATGCTTATTAGTGGTTCCATAGTTCTCACAGTTCATGGAAGGGTAGATGAAGTCACCTAGAAAGAGTTCACAGGGTTTGACAGATATTTTTTGCAAGTAATTTAAATATAAATTGTTATCAACAGGAAACACTGAGGAGAGCATGCAGTTTGCAAGTATATGGCATCTGGTTTTATTGAGGTTGACCATGACCTCAAGAATCAGAAGACAGGTGTCATGTAGAGAAACTGGCATGAGATGCAGACATTACAAATAAAAACAGAACACCCCCACCAGTTTTCAGTAAATCAGAATGAATAAATGCTGAATGTCAGCACAAAGGGAAAGTTTTCAGTACACTGGAACCGAGTATCAGTAATGATACAGGTATGGATGTGCTTGCGGGTTATTTTCTTATTAAAACTCCTATCATTAAGCAGTGACATATTGGTGAGAGGTGATCTGGAACTGACAAAGTTGGTATGTCCAAGAGGAGGGAGTTGTCTTACAAATGGCACTATAGGGTTGCAAAGGTTGTAGTTAGTAAGCAGAAACCATGGAGGTGGAGGTGCAGTTCATCTCTGGCAAAGTAGGTCGATCCATCACTCATCTCCTTCCCTGTGGACACTAGAATGAAAAGTGGCACAGCCAATCATTAAAACCAATTATTTTGTCTTTGAATTGTGGCATTATTGATGTTGATGACAAACTGCTGATTCAGTTTTTTTCACTTCAGATACATGCATAGAGAGATCTATAATGTCTCCCTGCATGGCCCACTAGAAAGAGCTTTTAAAACCATAACCCCCACCCTCCTGCACAGACAACTGCAAGGTCATATTTGGGTGAAGGGACCTAAGGGTTCTAGTTGCATTATGTATTCTGGTACCTGAGAGGCAGCTTAGAGTTGCTCATTCCTTGTCTAGCCTAGTAAGACTAGAATTTGTATGTCCATCTCCAGAGTTGCCGACTTCCTAGGTTTTACTTTGGGGGCTTGAAATACTGATTGCCTTTGTATATGGATGGGTAAGCAAGTATGGGTGTAGAAGTGTGTCTAGGTGGTTAAGGTATGTTTGGAATATGTCTATTAGACTTGCAATATCAGCATGTGAGGGTTTACTGTTACAGTGCACATAATATGTTTATTAACAGTGGTGGAAGGTGAGAAGTTGGCCTTCAGTTTGAATAAGTATTTACACATCTCACAAAATGTCATTGTTTGTTAGGAGAAAAGGATTATTGGTAAGCATGAGACCACTGTATGCTACCTCAGTGGGCCAAGTGCTGACATTTTGTTTATAGAAGAGGTTTAGAGCAGACAGAGAGAATCCATGATGCACAGATTGCTGTGGGAATCTAGCACAAGTTCAGTAGATAAAATTGTTGCAATAACTCTGCAGCCAACCATTAACTTACTAACACTAGCCAATCTGGACCTGCAGCTAGCTAAACAATCAGAAGCACAGCTGGCAGCAGCAATACAAAAACTCATCTAGCAATGACACTGACAGTGTAAAAGTTGAAGGAACTTGAAGTACATAGCTAACCAAAGTGAGGCTATACCTAGTTAATAGGTCAACCAAGACTGACAGGACAAAACTGAAGAAATTACAGTTGTGTAATATCTTACCATAAGAGCAGATATCTTAATTCTCGCTGTTGCAGTATTCTTTCACTTGATAAGCCTGCTGAGGATAGCCTAGCATCTGGCCAGCATACCAAAGCCTTTACACCTTTCTGGCATCATACAGCATATGCATGTCCTACACAAAAGGTGCAAGCTTCATATGTGATGTATGGATGCCTAATCCACAGAGGTGAAGTGCCTCAGGAGAACCAGAGAAACAATAATATGCCCATCTAGGAAGGGAAACAGAAAGGGATAAGAATGCAAATGAAAACGTCTTAGCCAGCAGTAGGGCAACAGAAAAATAGAAAGTAGCAGGAGGGAGGAACTGAATACTGCAAAAGTGAAAAGTAAGACATTTACTGTTATGGTAAGATCTTAAATAACTGTACTATAACCCTCCTTATTACTGTTCCAGTACTCTTTAACTTGGAAAAATACAAAAGCTACTGTAAAATATGGTATGCGTAAGGTAGAGGAGAGCCCTCTAAAAATCCATGAAGGATAGTCCTGGCAAATCCTGCCCTCGCCATGGAAATGACATCCAACTTAAAATGCTTTGCAAAAGTGTGAAATGAAGACCAATTACCAGCTTCCATAATGAATATAGTATCTAGGCCCTTAAAAAACACAACAAGAGGATACTGCCTGGTAGAATGAGCACAAACCAAAGAGGAATGCTGCTTGTCAATGAAAAGAACAACAAAAAGAAATGGCCTTAGACATCCAGGAGGAGATTGTTTACTTAGACACTGCCAAACCAAATTTTCTGGCATGAAAGGAAACCAAGTGTTACTTTGGTTACTTAACACAAAATTCATCAGAAAATATCTGTGCAGTCTATTTAAATCCAAGGTGTGTAGCACCTTTTCAATAGCAGATTATGGAGAAGAAAAAAAAAGGAGGGAAGATTAAAACATTGATTCAAGGGCAAATCATCAGCCACCTTGGCTATAAAAGAAGGATTAGTATGAAGAGAGTCTTTGTGAAAAAAAAGGAGGAACTGCCATGAAGGTTTGATGTAAAGAAAATCTCTTGGCAAAAGAGCAATCAGCAATACAGTCAGCTAAGTACAATATTGCAGGAAAGAAAAGGTAGGCTTAAAAGGGGATGAAGTCAATTTTTTAAGAACAAAATTAAGGTCCCAAGAAGGAGGAATAGGCTTTCTTGGAGGACCAATATGAAGGATGCCTTTTAGGAATTGTTTGACTTCAAAACTAGAAGCCAAAGGGGGACTCATGGGCAAACAGACAGAAATGGTTGACAAACTATCTTTAACAGAAGACTATACCAAGCAAGTATTGAACATCTCACAAATAAGAAATGACCATAGTGATCTCTACAGAAAAATGACCCTATTCATGCTTGAGACACCAATTAGAAAATCTCTTCCATTTAGCCACATAGAACTTTCTAGTAGTGGGTTTTCTGGCCTCCTGCAAAACCTGAAGCATGTCTCCAGAAAACTGGTGCCAGAAAGGAATAAACACCCTTTCACTCAAAGTGTCAACTGAAGTGTGAGACAAGTGAGGGTGAATGTGAGACCCCTTGTATTGTGTGAGAAGATCCATACTGTGAGGTAACTTGTGATGATTGCCCCTGGTCAGGTGAAAGAGAAAGGGAAATCAGTGTTGTCTGGGCTAGAAGGGAGTCACCAGCAAGATTTTGGGCATGTCCCACATTATTGTGGGAAAGACCTGGTAATTACAGGAAGAGCAGGATTAGGCATACATGAATATCTGTCTCCTAGAAAAAGATATTACATCCACTTTCCAAGCCAGTGGACTTGGAACACTGGAAAAAAAAAACTAAGGAAGTTGTCTTCATTAGAGGGGAGGCAAAGAAATCTACTTGAGGATTACCCCATTAATGGACAATGCCCAGAAACACCTCTCTGTGAAGCATCCATTCATAAAGAGTTGTCCTGGACCTACTCAGAGAGTCTGTCATTAGATTGCACTCTGAAGGGATGTAAACCACCTGAAGAACCAAGTGATGTCAGATTGCAAAATCCCAAGCCTGAAGAGATGGCCTGTAAAGAAGGTAAAACTTTGTGCCGCTGCTTGTTGATGTACCACATGACTGTGGTATTGTCTGTAAAAATCTTTAGACCTGGAATCCAAAGGAAGTGAAAGTCTGGATGAGCTAGGATGAGAGCCCTCATGTATTTTAAACTGATAAGGTCCAACCTCAGTTGATTGAACCAGAGACCCTGAACTTTCAGATTGTTGGAGGGTGCTCCCCAACTTTCATCCATGTAAAGCTGTTGCGTAGGAAGAGGAACCTGAAAAGGCAGACCTGGATCAGGGAAAATCCACTGAATCCATCAACTGAGTTCAAGTTTGAGACAGGGTAAAAGAGGGACTGGAAACTCCACAAGTTGGCAGTGCTGAAGCAAAACAGTCTTGAGGTACCATTGAAAATTACTCATGTAAAGTTTTACAAAAGAAACCATAGCAATGCTGGAAGACATGAATCCCAGGGCTTGGAAAAATACCCTTGCAGGAAGAACTTGAAGAGGAAGAAGAGACTGGAAATAAGTAGTCAAGGATAGGACCATGGGAGGCAGAACAGAAGCCAGCATTGGGATGGTCTGAATTCCCAATCCAAACACACTTAAACCCGAGAGAGAGTTCATGCTACTTTTCTGTGATTGAGGGTGAATCCCAAACCACACAGGAGAAGCATGCTGAAGTGTAGATTCTGAATCAGGAGCTGTTGAGAGGTAGCTTGACTCAGATGGTTGTCCAGATAAGGAAATATATGAATTCTCTGAAGTCTGCACAGAGCTACTACAGGGGCCAGATATTTTGTAAACACCCTTGGAGTTGTAGAAAGACCAAAAAGCAAAGTAGAGATCTGATAATGAGAAACAAAGAAACAAACATTTCCAGAATGGATGTATAGGAGTATGGAGGTAAGTGTCATTCAAATCCAGGGACAGCAGAAAAGCCTGGGGAAGTAAGATAGGGAAAAGGGTTTGATGAAGGCATCTTGAGAGGGGACAGGTCTACAATGGGCCTCCACCACCCCTCCTTCCTGGGAACCATAAATATTGTGGAATAAAAACCTGCTCCTTGTTGAAACAAGGGAACAGGTTGTATGGTTTCCAGATCCCAAGGAACCAAAGAAAATGAGAGAGATGGCACGGTGGAGCTGAGGAATGCCAGAAAATGGAGGAAGGGACTTTCAGGCTATAAAATAACTGTGTTGGATAATGAAAAGGACCCTGGTCTCTGAGGCTATCTGTTGCCAAACAGGAAAGGAAATGGTTAGCCTTAGGGACTGAGGAATCTGACTGATGTGGAGGGAGGTTGGATATCAAACAAAGGCAGATTTATCACAAAAAGAAGGGTTCTGGCCAGTTGAATTCTTAGAGGGTTTATATGGGAAAATCCATTTAGAAACCATCCTACCTCAAGTAGATTGTCAAGTTTGTCTAGGGATAAGAGATTTAGAAGGCTAGTTCCTCAGGAACCTAGATACAGGAGAAACAAAATTTGTTTGACTAATCGTGTCCTTCTCCTGGAGGGTTTTAAAACAATTCTGCAGGAACTGTGCCAAAAAGATTCTGCTTGTCTAATGGAGAATTCAAATGTTTGGCCTTAATGCCCTCATGTAAAGCCTTCAGCTGGAGCCTGGAAAATCTCTTCATAATAGAACCACCTGTAGCTGTCCCAGAAGAGGCATTGGCTGCATCATAGTTTTATTTAGTGGGATGGTGAGCTACCTGAGAGGCAAATTTCAAAAGAGAGGAGAGCGGACGTCTTACTGTCTGTAACAGTCATGTTAGTCAAAACCCTCCCAACTCAAAGAAGAGGATCAGGAAATATCTAGACATGTGGGTCTGATAACTGATGGTATCAGAGGGATACACTTTTTTTTCCCCATATCTTTCCATAGGATGGCTGTCCATGTCAGAAGGCAGAAGCTTGAAAGAGGAAAGCAGCTTGGATGGCTTACTTTTGGACATGAAAACCATAGCAGGATCAGGAGGACTTTTATATAATAATTATCCTCAGGCACTTTATAAAATCTGTCAGGCTTCAAGGGGGCCAGAGGTAGAGAAACAGGAAACCAAGAAGGTGCTGTAAATGTGCCCAACAGAACAACTAAAACAGGAAGGATGGCAGAAGGTCTGGATGAGTCCATTTACAAGAGTTTGTGACACATATTTTTGACCTCAGTGACTTGGGTGCAATCCCAGTTAAAATGCTCCAGCATATGGACTACTGTATCCACAAAGGACTATGCCTCAAAAGGGTGGTCAGGAGACAAAAGAATCTTCTTCATCAGAACCCAAAGCCAAAGGAGGGTGTATTTGTGAGGAATATGCTAAGGATTCTTCACCAGAACACATCATCAGAAGAATCAGAATCTTAAGGTGTTTTAGATGGGGTATATGCCCCAGGAGTAGCAAAGGCAGCAGAGCAGACAATCCCTGAGGGGTTTCAAAGCCAAGAGGGCATTAAACATTCCTTGAGTTAAATCCTGCCACTCGTTGTGAGGATTCTTGACCACATGTTTGCTTTTCTGTTTCTTTTTAAACAAACATTTGCCTTGACAAATATAAGAGGGTCAGACCCCTGGATAGATTCAATGAGGGTACCAGGCACCTCTTCCCTAATCCACTCCAAACTCTGCCAGGTACACTGGAGCCAATAAAGGCAAATGAAATGAATATTCCATGCACAGTCAAAGAAAAATGAGCTCCAACTGACTATGAATGGTTAGATTTTATATTTAAAAACAAAATGATTACGTTTCATTCCTTACCAGGGAACTTCATCAGAACGTCTTCCCTAATTAAATTTGAGGAATCCTTGAAGGTCCTTCAGATATAATCAGGGTTGATTCCACCTCTATATATATATATACATATATATATATATATATACATATACACACACACACACACACACACACACACACACACACACACACACACACACACACACACACACGAGATTTGCACAGCTTTAGTAGATGTGTGAGTAGCTATCTCCATGTCAGCCTCTAACTGAATCATGGCAGAGGGAACTAGAGGCAACACCAGACAGTCTTGAGGTTCATCTAACCCAAGGGTGATGGTCAGTGGAGGCTGGAAGGCAGCAGAATCAGTGCATGCTTTTTTTTAGCTTTTTTTTCTTAAGAGGTGGCTTAAATTCAGGATGGCTGGATTTGCCATGGCACCCTGGGTCAATAACTTCAGATGCTGGTTTTGCAGATAAATAGAAAAGGGAAACAGCTGCAGAGTGTCTTAGGGACAAATGGCTGACAGATATTGCACCTAAACAAAAGATGAACTTCTGTTTTTATGGGGGATCTACCTCTAACACACATTTTCCCCATCTGGGTGACATGAAAGCAAATTACAAGGAGAAAAAAAAGAAAGCAAGGAACCACAACAGGGCACTGACCCATAGAAACCTCCGTAAATGAACCAGGTCACTGAATGGCATACAGACTGAATTTTGAAGTAGCATCCTAACTGGTAGCAAAGAAGTTCTGAGGATTAGGCGTCCATATGTTACATATGCACCATATGTCCTGTGAGTAGGACATACATCTGAAGCAAACAATGCCAGGAAGGTGTAAAAGCTTTGGTATGCTGGCCAGATGTTAGGCTATCCTTGGCATTCAAACTCAAGATTCCCTACCTAACCACACTATTATGAACACCCAGGCAGACACACATTCATGCAGCCTCATTTGTGTCCCTTACAGACATTCAGAGAGATGTCCAAACATGCATGCACACAAATCCATCAATGCATACCCCTGCACCTACATCTTTGCTGAATGTACCTGCACTGTAAGTACTCCCAAAGAAGTGAATGGGAGACCACCATATTTTTACAGTTGTCACGCTTTGTTTCTAAATTAAATTTTTTCTTGGTCTAGCAAGAGCACATGGCCAATTGACATGAACTACTCCCCTAGACTGCCACATTATTGTGTAGCTTTGCCTGTGAGACCATTTCCTGTGGTGAGGTTACCATAAGGGGAAAGCCTCAGCAATAGAATAGTTTCAGAAATGGAAAGTATTATGATGCAGAAACCTTCCAAGTGAAGGCTTCCACATTAAGCTAGGTCTCCCTGAATTCCAGGGGTGGTCTTACCAGATTAACAGGAGATCATAACACTACAGAAAGTGGATTTATATCTTGAAAGTGGATGCACTCATTTATTAATGTTTACAAAAGGATCTGTGATGCCGCACATAGTGCAGATTAGGTCTCAGATGTTATAAGGGGCTGCTCGTAGTTTTCCTTTCTTTTTCTGTCTGGTGCTCTGGTAGTTAGCACTAGTCAAGAAGATAATCATTACAGCATGAAAAGCCATACAACTGATGTGTCTTAGTAGCAAAAAAGTATTTCTGCTAAAGAAGGAATGCGCCAACTAGTAAACTCATTCAAGAATGGACCACAGAACAAATGGCCACAATAAGATGGCTAAAACCACTTTGCACACCAGGAGTAAACAGCAATATACTGTAGTCCCATCTCAGATACAAGGAAGTAGATCTTGATAGTCACTTCAGGCTTATCTCAGGTTCCAAATGTTAAATGTGGGTCTCTGTAGTTTTTCTTTCTCTTTCTCTTAATTTTCTCATCTACACCCCAGAACAATAGAGTAGAAAGTTGTGCTACTGGTTTCTCTTTGTAGAAGAAATGTTTCTGCAAAACAGAAAAAAAACAACAAATTAAGTTTGCAATGGCCCACAGCAGAAATGGTCAGCTAAAGATGGCTTATGCTCCTTCTCTCACAAGGATCAACAGCTACTCTTTTTAAACTTGGATCCAAGAAAGTAGGTTTCTGTTGCCACTTCAAGCTTTTTGGAGGTTCCAGATTTTTAAAAAGGGCTGTTTTTTGCTATGCAGGCATTCCAGAGTTTACCTATTAGGTTGAATGATATGAAAGGGAGGGTAAATGAATTTTATTCGTTTAAGGTGTCTTCCCAAGTCTTCCCAATAAAGAATGTCTAGTTCTCTCCAGCATGACCACTGAGATGAGAGTGGGAAATGTTTCTGAAGTCAAAATTATTTATTAATTTATTTGTGTTTATTTACAAAAGTTATTGGCCAATAAAGAGCCAGTAAATTTAAGAATACATTAAGAACAGGGTGGGTAAGGTAGGGACATCTAAAATAGACATGTGGTACTGACAGAGTAAGGTCATGTATTTTCTGATATGAGTTCTCTAGCATTTAATTATATTTTCCCCATAAACTACATTTTCCCTTTTCTATGTAAAAATAGACCATTTAAGCAGTATTGCATTACTGTACCAGTGACCATTTGATTTAAATTATCTACTGTATTACAGTCCATTGACAGTCTGATTTTTGATTAGCTTCAAATTTTCACAGAGCATGCCATGGTCTTCATTTACATCACATCAAATCTTCAGTCAGATTTATGCACATTTTAACAAATGTATCTTTTCAGGCTTTAGTAAGAACATCAATGCTCAAACATTCTATGTATCAGAGGTTGATTTCCACCTGTCTTCCCAACCTAAAGCATTAATATGCTTGTTCTTTGTGGACTTTTCATCATCCTTTTGTTTCAGCTGGTGAAGACATACAGGCAACATCAACTTCATGTGTGGAAAAACTCTATTATCAGTCTTTTATGCCTTCACACCTCTGTCTTTGCAACTTGTATCTGGCTCTCTGGCTAGGCACACTTGATTCTAAGATATGTCTTCATTTTTTTTATTTACAGATGAGAATTTTTATTTTTTTTTAACAATTTAAATAGGCAGTCCATGTTACTTTTCAGCCATAACCCAAGCCACAAAGTCAAGAGAAAATATAACATATACTCACATGGACATGAGGAGAATATGCAAACTTTACACAAACAATAACAGGAAGTCAGGATTAAACCACAAACTCTGGAGCTGTGACATAAAGTATGTTCCAATAAGCCGTCATGGTGCATGTCGTCTTGATCTACAAATTATTTTATTTCAGCTACTTTGCCATTTTTTGCAGCTTCTGTCTACAGATACAGGACCTTGGTTGGATACTGGATTATTAGTTCCTCTTCTCTCTGCAATTCTAATTACATTTTCATTGCTTTTCATATTATTTCTGTATTGTATAATTTCGTTCTAGCATTTCACCATTTCTTTCAGAAGGCCTCAAATCTGAGATATTAGTAAACTATAGACAGAAATAATAGATAGAAATAACGATACAAATTCTATAGTTACAAGCAAATGTGGAGACTGCAATCAGTGTTGTGCCATATATGAGGAGCACAACCGTACTATAGATAACATCAGTAAAACAACAGTAAGGTTTAAAAAGGGCAACTGTTGGACCCAGTTTGTGATTTATCTAGCCATCTGTACAAAATGTCCGTAATTCTACGTAGGAAAAACTGAGAGGAGGTTAAGAAACAGAATATATGACCATCTTTATTGTATAAGAAAGCAAGATACTAACAATGCCCTATATAGGCATATTAGGGATAGTGAGACTTGTAACACTTTCAAGTTTGCAATTGTAGAGTGTGTAAAGATTAATCCTAGAGGAGGTGACATGAAAGGTATATTGGGGGAAAGAGAAGTGAAGTGGCAAATATTATTAAATGCAGCCACTTACCCCGGATTAAATGATTGTATTCCCACCAAATCCCTGTTAAGGGCTTAGAATGGGTAAGAAAAAAATAATATTAATAGTAGGTGTTGTTCCAAGTTGATTATACTCATCGAGCTACAAGTTTCCCACAGTTTTGTGTGTTCATTGCAAGACACAACTAATAGTTGTATTTTTAACATTTTTAAATTTTTATTTTTTTTACTATGTAATTTTATTATTGAATATTATGAATTTTATATCATGCATAAACAGTTATATAACTGTTTTGTTATTTTATATGTATTTTCATGACTTTAAATGGTTGTTGTGTTATGAGAATCCATGTCAGGATGAGTCATTCAATATCCATGAAATTAATATTCATGAGATCAAATTGGTGTATCACAGGATTGGATAATTTGAAGTAATTAGTACTATTTAAAGGCAGTTAGTTTGAGAAATGGTGTTCTGAAGAAGTCTATGGAGGATAGATGAAAGTGCTTAACCTGATGTACTAATAAACGACAGTTTGGGTATTTTCTGTCTCTTTCCTTGGAACCGGACACTCATTTTTCACCAGTTATATCACATTTATTGACTGGCAATTGTTGGGTTTGACTAGTGTAGTACTTTTTTGATTCTAAGATATGTCGTCATTTTTTTTATTTACAGATGAGAATTTTTATTTATTTTTTTTTTTAACAATTCAAGTAGGCAGTCCATGTCACTTTTCAGTCATAACCCAAGCCACAAAGTCAAGAGAAAATATAACATATACTCACATGGACATGAGGAGAATATGCAAACTTTACACAAACAATAACAGAAGTCAGGATTAAACCACAAACTCTGGAGCTGTGAAATAAAGTATGTTCCAATAAGCCGTCATGGTGCATGTCTTCTTGATCTACAAATTATTTTATTTCAGCTACTTTGCCATTTTTTGCAGCTTCTGTCTACAGATACGGGACCTTGGTTGGATACTGGATTATCAGTTCCTCTTCTCTCTGCAATTCTAATTACATTTTCATTGCTTTTCATATTATTTCTGTATTGTATAATTTCTTTCTAGCATTTCACTATTTCTTTCACAAGGCCTCAAATCTGAGATATTAGTAAACTATAAATGTTAATAATTTGCATTTTCTTATTTTCCATCCACTGCCAGCTGACCATCAAGCTGTCTGCTATCCAATGGTCCTCTACAGACCCAGTACACAACAGACAGTCATAGGAACCATCACTCACACAGAGAGGTTCTCTCTCTCTCTCTTGTTTCTTTCTTTGTTTATGCCTGTTGGCTCCTGTCCACAGTACCAAGTGATTAGTATACAGTGGGTCTTGAAATTGATTGGCCATGACCTTTGCACTATTCTCTTTTTGTGATCCCCAGTTTCTGTTAGGGATTCTACCAAAGAACATGTATCTGGAAAAGTAGTTCACCTTTCACCTCACAAGAAGAAGTGAGCATGCTGCAATCCCATCATTCTACTCCTTCTCATACCATATCTAACAAGTACCAAATCCTGGTCACCTATGCACAGTCAAGGCTTTATTCCTCTGCAACAGAGGAACTAGCATTAACATGATGTTAATATTTTCCCAGTTATTAGATGAGCGGGTGAGAGGAGTATATTCTGCAACAGAATATTCCTATACAACATAATTGCAATCTGACAGTTTGCAAAATTACAGTGGCAGTATTGTTCATCACATTGTTCAATACCGGGATCATTTTTTCCACGTTGATAATTGATTGCGCGTCTATTGAGCTTGCAGTCAATATGCTAAATGCCAACTGTTTTTCAAATCTTTTGAGTTCAGAATTCGAAACTAACAGCCCATGCCTACCTGACATTAACATACTGAGTAGGCCTCCTATTGTAATTCTGAGACTTAGACGTGTATGCAATAGGAGTAAGGGGGAAAAAGTATGGAACTACAAGAAGTTAGTCTTCTTCTTCTTTCGGCTTTTCCCGGTTAGGGGTCGCCACAGCAGATCGTCTGTCCTCTCATGATTGGCAGTGGAGTTTTATGGTGTCAAGTTGCCAGCCCGGCACCCAACCTTCCACAGAAGGCACACACACACACACACACACACACACACACACACACACACACACACACACACACACTTAGGGCCAATTTAGAGTGTCCAATCCACCTACTGCATGTCTTTGGGATGTGGGAGGAAACCGGACAACCCAGAGAAAACCCGCGCGACTACAGGGAGGACATGCAGACTCTGCACAGAAGGCACCCCAGCTGAGAATTGAACCAGAGTACCTCTTGCTGTGAGGCGGCAATGCTAACTGCTGCACCACTGTAGCTGCCCAAAATACAAGAAGTTAGTGAATGTCAAATATCATTGTTCTTCTTAACTTACTTTTTGCACAGGACAATCCCCTATACCTTTTGACTTTGGGAGTAATCCTCACATGACCACCAATCTTTATTATATGTACTGACTCTGAGATCACCATACCTCAATGAAAATGGAATGCTCTAAGAAATGGAACTCTTACACTTTATAAGGCTGCATTTTTCACTCATTCAATCTTACTTTTACAGAACTCGCAGTAACATGTCTTGTAAAATCAGTTAAGCCTGTTGGCACCTGTCCACAGCACCAAGTGATTAATATGCAATGGGCCTTGCATAGTATGCTTTGTCTGGAGAAGACAGACTTCAGTGCACTTGCTACATTACCACTATGGTGTGTTTACATATTAACATCAAAATCCACGGCGTAATATACTATTCATATTGTCTACAGAGGTTCTTTGAAATGGAATAAATATGTGCTTATTTGACTCTGCAGGTGATCTAGTACTGTTGAAGATAACCTCCCTTATACCAAATTGTAATGCAACATGCCTTCCAAATAAAAGTCTTGCATTGCTTTTCCTGTATGTGCTAATATCATTGGTCAATATATTTTGATTACAAATTCCTTGCACTTCACTATTCCAAGTTGTGATTCTTAATCTCTTAACTAGTTTGGTACATTAATCTTGTCTGTCTTGAACATCATGCCTTGAAAACAACTGATTCCCATCCAGAAAGAAATATAAGTGTGAATTTCTGCTCTGGCTTTTCCCTATCTGGCTAACCTCCCACAGTGGCTTCTTTTAATTCGATATCAGTACATCTTTGAAATTCTTTAACTTTTTTTTTCACTGACAACTGTAGAATCACAAAAGAATATCCACTTGTTCTTGTAATAATTAATTATTTCCAAGTAAATATACCCTACTTGCCATATCTAGACTATGCAGCTCCTTACCTGGTATGTGCTTTACATACATGTGATACTTCTACAGATTCAGCAATGACCTTTATAATCATTGCAGTACCTTGAGCAAAACCTTTCTGAATGTGTCTTTTGCTACTTGAACATGCATGGTATTTCCCACATCCCTGCATTATCAGTGCCAGTACATTAGCTACATAAGCTTGTTTATTTTGTACAACTCAAAATTTTCTTGACCTACATGCAAAAAAAATCTTCTCATCATCATCATCAATCATGTCTTCTATACCTATTGACTTACATCTTCTTGAAAGACAACTGCTTTATCTATATTACATTTAAGGGTAGTTATTTCTATTATCAGTCTCCTAATGTCCCTCAGAACTGTGTGTGTTTGTGTTTTGTCTCTATTCCCAGGCTACATCTCACTCTTGTAGCTTCTAAAGAAGCTTGGTTATCTGAAGCATATTAACATTTTCAGGATAATAGAGCATTCAAAGAAAATATCTAATCTGTCAGTCTTCCGGTGTTGTTCTTTCACTATTGCTATCGCGTTTCCCTCAGTCTGGCTTTAATACCAGTGATATTAGGATAAGTTCCATATTTTTAAATGTGTCATTCTTATCTTACATTTATTTATTGTATTTGTTACCCGAGAAAGGCTATTGGGCCTAGGTGAGCCCATTTTCAGCAGAGGCCCAGAGAGAAAGCTACATATAACATTAATAGTGCATACAAGAAAAAGCACAATGTACAGTGTATATACAGTTTCAACGCGTGGAAATAAATATTAAGCACAATGGTACAAGTTATTTTCAAACATTACACATCGACATTGTATACAATTTGATCACTAAGGATGGAGTTGGTCAGGTAGGGTAGCAGTTTTTATTCTTACTTGTTGGACTTTTGTAGGCATAAGCAGTTGAATTCAGCAAGTCAGAGAGAGCTCCTAAGTAGTGATATTATATAGGGATATGATAGTGGATTAGGTGTTAGGAGGTAGTATTTTGGCACAAGTACATTGCCAGAGAGAAAAGAGGTGTGATTTGAGAGAATTCTTAAAAAGAGTAGGATTACTAATTGTTCTGATAAAACTATGGAATGAACTCCCACTTTCTAACACAGTAAAAGAGTACAGCATTTGACCAGCTGCAAGGTTAGGTTTTTCAACTTTTAGCATCATTGTGTTTGTGGACTTTAGAGGCCTGTCAGGGTGGTAAATAGTCAGTAAGGAGGAGAGGGAGGGGCACATTGAAGACTTAAATATGAGTTTATGTGCAGTGGTTAATTGTGAATAAGTGAGATAGTGTGGGAGTTCAATCCACTTTAGCTGTTGTAGAGATAAGCAGTGGTGTGTTGAGTTTTTTGAATTTGTTACAAATTTGGCAATCTTGTTGTAACATGAGTCTAGTTTGGTTTTCAGGGAGGACTGGATATTGGTGAGGATTGGGGCACCATATAGTGGAGATGGTAGCAGGAATTATGATGCTAGAGCTTTTTAGAAGTAATATTGAGGTAGTATTTGTGCTTGGATGCCTTCTGTGTGGAGTCTGCATGTCCTCCCTGTGGTCGCATGGGTTTCCTCCGGGTGCTCCGGTTTCCTCCCACATCCCAGAGACATGCTGTAGGTGAATTG
This sequence comes from Protopterus annectens, assembly GCF_019279795.1. Lineage (NCBI taxonomy): Eukaryota > Metazoa > Chordata > Ceratodontiformes > Protopteridae > Protopterus > Protopterus annectens. The sequence continues at coordinate 556,554,704 of NC_056749.1, read as the reverse complement.
GCCACTTTAAATTGGCCCTAGGTGTGAGTGTGTGCATGTGTGTGCCTTCTGTGAAAGGTTGGGCGCCGGGCTGGCAACTCGACACTGTAAAACTCCACTGCCAATCATGAGCGGACAGGTGATCCGCTGTGGCGACCCCTAACTGGGAAAAGCCAAAAAAGAAGAATTGAGGTAGTACTTGTGTCTATAAAGGGTACCTAATTTCTGATGTGTTTTTTGATGTTGCTATGTATATGGAGGTTGAATATTAGATTTTCATCTGTAATAACTCCGACTGGCACTTGGAACAACTTCAATGAGAGTGTTATGATGGGATTGGACAGAACAATCATTCTTGTTCAGGGAGGTAGTTTTTTGGGGGGAATATTAGAAGTTTGGTTTTATTGGGATTTACAGCGAGATGGTTGCTTGACATCCAGGTTTCATTTGAAGTGAAAGCATTTTGGGTAAGACGTTACTCAGATATAGATTTGGCAGTACAGATGATTGTAGAATCATTTACATATTGGATAACTGTGCCATGGGTAAGGGTGGTGTGGAAGTTGTTAATGAATATACTGAAAAGGAGGGGGCTTAGTATAGATCCTTGAAGTATACCTGTGGTTGTGTTGAGAAAAGACGTGTTGCCATTTAGTGGATTGTTGACTATTGGTGAGATAGTCTGAGAACCAGTTTAAGGTATGGTGTGAGTGACCCAAGTTGGTGAGTTTTGTGAGCAGAAAGGGATTTGAAACCATGTCGAAGGCCTTAGAGAGATCTGGGAACAGTGAAGAGACTATGTAATCGGCATTGCAAGCCCTGTTTACTGTGTCCATAAAGGATATTAGAGCGGTGCAGATACTATGACCTGGCTTGCAGCCATGCTGTGTGGGAGAAAGTATCTGGTTTTGGACAAGATAGTTAAGAAGTTGAGTGTGAATACATTTTTCTGATATTTTAGAGACGACTGAGAGGATAGCGATGGGTCAGAAATTAGAGATATCAGAGTTGTTTCCATCTTTATGCAGTGAAAGAACAAATGCTTTCTTCCATATGCTTGGTATACTGAACTCCTAAATAGATCTATTGAGGAGTATTCTGATAGGATAGGCAATGGGGTTTGCAGACAGTTGTAGAAATTCAGCAGGTAAATTGTATGGTGCATTAGTACAAGGTTTTGAGTTTATGAAGTAGTTTTTTTTTTATAGTGGAAGATGGTATAGGTGAGAATGGGAATAGAGGAGTAGTACAGGAGTGTGAATTGAGAGGTTCAGGTGGGCAGGGGTCTACAGGTGAGAAGGTAGAGGTATGTTTAGCTATGGTGTTGATAACATATGAATTGAAGAGTGAGGCTATTTCAGTGGGAGTTTTATTTGGATTAGGGCAAGGATTGTTATTTTTACCTGGATGGAGTAGGGAATTGATTGTGCTCCAAAATTTCTTTGGGTTTAGTTTGTGTTAGTCTTGAAGGCTTAGGAAGTGTTCTTTTTTATTTTAATTGCTAGTCATTTTGCCTGGTTGAATAACTGTTTATACTGAATGAGGTCATTAGGATTTTTATTTTTTTTGCCAGGTTTTCCAAGCTTTATCCCTGGTAGACATAGCTTGCTTTGTGTGTTTGGTAAGCCAGGTTGCCTGTTTAGCTTTTACTCTTTTTAGTCGAAGTGGGGCTAAACTATTTAAAATTCTAAGAATGCTGAATTGAAGAATTCAACAGTTTCATGGAGAGGAAGATAGATGAGTGGGGTCCAGTTGATTCTTTGCAAGATGTCATTAAAGGTGTTGGGGGAGAAGTGAGATAAATCTCTGGTTTGCTTAACTTGGTGGGTGCTTAGGACTGAGGTGGTCTTATAAGTTAAAAAGGCTAGTAAGTGTTCACTAATAATGTTAGTGTGCTGGAGGAGGAGATTTTGTTAGGATCGGAGATGAGTATCCAATCCAGAAATGAGCCACTGTCTGTTTTATTGTTGGGCCTGGTTATATTGGTTATTAGTTGCATATAGTTATATAGGTTTTTGCTGGTGGAAGGGTCCTGATTAGAAATATCAATCCAGTTATGTTAACATCCCGTAGGATGATGGCTTTATTTGTAATGTTAGTAGTTGACCAAGCAATAATGTCTTCAAGTATAGGAATGTTGTTGCCTGGGGGATGTATATGACTATGATACAAAGGTTTTTACTGTTATTCATTTTTAGAAGGATACTAGTATCTCTGCTGTTGAGAACTGTGGGACAGATTTTGGGGATTTAACTACAGTGAAGGTGTTTGGGTATATCAAGGCAATACCTCCCCCTTTTTTATGTGGTCTAACTATTCTGAGGCAGTTGTAATTAGGGGGTAGGAATTCAACATCTTTGATATAAGGTTTTAACCATGTCTGAGTAATGGCAGTGAAGTCTGGTTGTTTTTGTCTAACCAGGCATGTAGGTGTGGTATTTTATATCTAATGCTTTGGAGATTGATGGTGGTGAAGTTTAGGGACTTTAAGGAGGTTGGGGGGATATAACAGACTGGAGGGGGACCAGGATTTGGATGTATATTGCTGCATTGGCTTAGGTTGTGGTGTGTTGAGTTTTACAGGTTGCAGTTTCTTTTTAATATTGAGGAGATTCTTTAGAATTGAGTTTTTGTTATGGTAGTTTTGATGGGAGAGCATTTCTAGTTTGATTTGTAAGATTAAATCTGTGGCATATAAAGTAGGGCCTACTGAGGAATAGCTGGGGAGAGATTGTGTAATTATGGTTGTTGTAGAAGTAGGTTTGTAAGGCATGTGGGTTGTGTGATGAGATGTTAGTTGTAAAAGGAAATAAAGGTGTAGAGCAGAAATAGAATAGTTTTGGAGGTGAGAAACATTTTATAGGGCTGTACGTTCTTACGTGTGCGAGTATGGTGTTGTTTGTAGGACTAATAAGGTGACTGGCAGTGATGGTGTTATAGGTAGCTGTGGGTAGGATATGTAGAGTATTGAGTACAGTTAGGGAGATAGGATAATAGGAGTAAGTAAAAGGGAATTATGTGAGGTGGGAAGAAGTAATATGAAAGCAGGGTAGATGAAGTATAGAATAGTAGTATTTGGAGGTGTAGAGGATAGAGTAGTGGATGAGGTAGAAGGTGGTGGGGGGAGTAATGTAGGTTAGGAGGATGTAGTATAGGGAGGAGTTTGGATAGTAAAGTAGTCTGAGTTAAATAAAATCTGGGAGATTAAAGAACAGGTAGGAGATAGTTGAGCCTACGTTCAATTAAAAGTAAGGTAGTACAATATGGAATGCAAATATAGGAAGAGTGCAGGGTGAGCCATTGGTTGGTTGAAAGGTAATGAGGAGGAAGGTAGTGAAAAAAAGTGTAGATGACTGTGTTGCTATAATGGGAAATAGGGGGAGTGACCTGGTGTAGGGTGGAGCAACTGGTTAACTGTAAAGGAAATATCAGGGGTGGGTGGGAATAGGGAGTTAGGGTGTTGAACGAAGTGAGCCCGACTGTAGCGAGGGCTAATGGAGCAGGCTGAGCCAAGGAACTCAATTCAGGGCAAACAACACTGTAAATGGGAATGAATCAGCAGAGACCCAAGATTACTTAAGTATAAATAAAGATTTAAAGACCTGCAAGGAAAATGCAGAGGGAGTGCAGGTCCTAGAGTGCGAGTCTCAGCTACTATTAAACAAAGGTACAAGAACACAAAGTTATTTAAATGTAAACCTACATTGGGTGCTTGTAAGACACCAGGAAGCTCTTTATTATTACATTATTATTTTTACATTCATTATTTATTTATTTTTTTCATTTGCATACTCAGTTTCCAATTATATTATTTTAATTTGTTATATGACCATTATCAGTTTCTTTTGTTATACTTTTCTAACTCCACATAATTGATCACCATTTATGTTCACTAAACATTCAAAAATCTCGGTTATTTGTGCAATAGCTCTTTGGAATACATCTGGTGCTGACAAGATACTAAATGCATGTCTCAAGAATGTTCTTTCTAAATGTATTAAATGCACATGACATGCAATTTCTCCATCTGCCAAAGCTGCTGCTTTGCATCTAATACTAAACTATATTTAGCACCCAACATGGAAAATATCACTTTTTCTACTGAAAGCAATGGGTATTGTTATCTCCTAATCATCATATATTCTGATCTTAAGAATCAATGCATATGCAAATCTTGTCCAGTATTACAGCAGTACTGTAATATTCACAATTTCTGGTGGCTTTGTCCTTTCTCTAAAGTCACTCAAACTTTCCATTTGCTTTCATTTCTATACTTTTCTACTCCTTATAAATACTGTCACTTCCCGTGACTAATATATTACATCACACTTATTTAAGTACGAAGTGCAACTAGTAAATTATACCTGCATATAAAAAAAATCAGCACATTCATGCCAGACATTTTTCCTACTAACCTATATGGAGTTCAAGACAGTTCTGCTCATGTACTACTTTTGCCATATGCATCTATGCTGTGCTTGAGATCTCTCTCATAACTGAGAATGTTTAAATTGCAAGTGCCAGCAACTGTGAAATTCAGCTTTTTAGTAAGAATTGATGCAGAGTGGGCATTCCCTTTGCAACAAACTCTATATCAACTATCCCTGTATACGTATCTGTAATGCAAGTGAACCTTAAGGAAAGGGGCAAAAATAGTAATTTGAAAAAAAAAATAAAGACTGAATGCCTTGCACTTTTATACTCTGAATATGTTTGAACCTGCCCAAATTCTGACACACAAAATGATCCAAAATATTTCAATTTCCTTAATTACAATTAGTATCCAATATAGGATTACATGCTTTTAATGTTTGTTTGTTTACTTCGTTATCCAAGCTGGTGGGCTGGTCCATAGAACAGTCTCAGCCATAGCCTATGCCAATGTGGCAGTTACAAATTTCAATACAGAATTACATTTATTTTAAAGATAACATAATAATGATGGAGCATACCAGTAGAAATAGACAGAAAAAAAAAAAACAATATTTATCAAATGATACAGAAGTAAATGAGAAAATTAATCGCATTCACTTATTAACAATAATATTATTTTATAATGGCAATACAAATGAGATATATACAGTTTAAGAAGCACATAAGGAATCAGATGTGGTAGAGCTTAAGGTTTGCCATATGTGATTGTTGCTTGATGTTAGGCTTTTAGTCAGAGACAAAACAATAGCACTTTTATTTATTGCTATGAAATGCACTTAGTTGCTCTGTAAATGTGATTAATTTGTGGATTTTTCAAATACTTTGGAGTAACTATCTCCAAGCTGTTACTGCAAGCATTGATCAAGCTTTTTGTCTTTTTGCTTTGGAAAAGAGTAGCTTTGACAGTAACACTGTATTTTCTGAACATGAGCAAGTGGACTCATTGATGTGTATGTGATCTGCTTTATGTGATAATGGTAGACAGTGTGAGCAGTTTTTTTTTGTATGTGTGGCAATTAAACAAGCAATGTGACTCTGGTAGTCATTGCCAGTCAAGTTTGTTTTTTGAATTTCCATGTCAAGTTTAATGTAACTTGCAGATTATAGCTGTTTGGGCTGAGTTGAGACTAAATAAGGGTAAGCAATATTCTAATTTTGGGGAACACTGTAATGTCAGGGCTTTCCTGGATTCTAGAGGAGGCAGATTTGAATGTTTATATGCTCTCTTTAACTATTTGAGAACTGCTGCTGTGATATTTTGTACCTGTGAAGTGAACTGCATTTGCTGATCAAATGTTATTCCCAGGCATCTTTGTTCTTAACTATATGTAAAACACTTGGATGAGTAATGCTTATGGAGGGGGTTGATTTTTTGTTATGATGAAGAATAAAGGGTATAGCAGAAGTAGTAACATTTTTTTTTCACTTTTACATTTTGCATTTCTGCCAGTCAGTTCCATAATAAATTGATGACACAGTTTGTCTTGCACTCTGGAACATGAGTTAACAGGAAGCAGTACAATGACATCTTATTCATAAAGGGTGCAGCTTTAGCATGGTAAGTCATAAAGTAAGTTATCAATGAAAAAGAAAATGAGCACAGGTCCCAAAACTGAACCTTATGGTACTCCTGCAGAAAAGGTTCTATTTTCTGAGTTATTAGGTTCATGTTGAGTAGTAAAGTGTCGGTTGCATAAGTAAGCAGTTAAGAACTACTATAAAGTGTTGCTGATTGCACCAAAGTTGGCTAGTGTTTTGATTAGAACATCATGCTTGCTTGATTAAAAATCTCTAAGGCCAATAAATAGAGCACCTGGTAACTTTCCTTTTTCCAGTTGGAAAAACAATGGAGTTTGTTACTGTAGTTAGACTAAATCATATTGTTTTCATAGCTTTTTGATGTGAGGAATAAGAAAGGGCCATGCATTTTCAATTCTTAGTTCTTTGAGAGAGAAGACCCTTCTGTTGGTTCTAAAATAGTCAGAAAGGTAGAGATTTCAATTGTTTGGTTGCTGTCATTGTAAATAGCGTATAGTGTCCATTTTAACTTAAGCCAATTCTCTATATAATATTTACTATGAGGAGATATTGTTGGTTTGTGCAGAAATTCTTGGTAGATATTTGACCAGTAAGACATAAAAGGATCTTGGACACTGAATGAATTAGGTCATATGGTTATTTCAGAACACCTATTTGGGAGGTTTGTTGCAGTTATTTAATTCATGAGGAATAAAGTGTTGTAGGAGGTGCTCTTATTAGATGATAAGCCATCTGACAGAAGTTGAACCACTGAATTGACCTATTTAGATATCCTCTTTGGGATACTAACCCAAAAGTTCTGGCATACAACACAGGATATATATATATATATATATATATATATATATATATATATATATATATATATAGACAGCTAAACTACTTTCAAAAACAACCACAAACAGTAATTCAAGCACTACAAAGAGTGGAATTCCAAACATTTATTCTGTTATCTCTTTCATCATCTACAATGTAAGACCTCCTCAGAATATATTACTCGTTCTATAAAAATCTTTTATATATGTGCTCAGATAAGTCAACTGATGCACCCTACATATTGACTAGCATGGTCAAACAAAACCTCTCCCTGTAAGATCTCACTAAAACATTGTTCAGTGTTGAAAGCCCCGTAAATGTACATGTACTGAGGAAGTCTTATATTGCAGAAGATGAAAGCTATCAAAATAAATTTTGAGATCATACTCTTTTTTGGTATTTGAGTCAATGCTTGTGATCGTTTTTGAATGCAATCTAGCTGGCTCTTTGCGATACTAACAAATTCAGGTTGAAGTATCATAGAACAATGAGTTTATCTTTCCCAAAACTGGTTTGGAATATAATGAGTTTATCTTTCCCAAAACTGGTTTGGAATAATATTCATATAATGAAGTTGGAGTTTAATATATTAAAATAATTTTGATCCTTAAAGAATTTTCAAAAAGTAATTTCAGCCATATGCTAATTTGGGTTGGAGTCACCCAGAGATGAGTTACTTCCAAGCAGTATAGCTTGAACTGTAGTGTTTTCTTAATCAGTAGTATGCCACCTCCTCCCATCCTCCCGTTATGAAACTTGATACAAAGGGATTGTCTTTCTGCCATGATTTTGTGATGGAAAGTATGGTTGAGTGGAGTTATCACATACTGGAATGGACTATTTTTTATGTTCAGGTTTACTAGTGTTACTCTATAATTATGTTTTTGTGGTTACAGTAGTATAGATAAGTTAGTGTTGTGTTTAATTGGAGGGCCAGAGCTTAGCTCAATAACCCCTGCAATGATCATTGAATAAAAGCTAATAATATATAGGTAGAAAATATATATGCAACATAATTTTATTAGATGTAATAATGGCATATTTTAAGTAGATTGTTCAAGTTTGTTATGGAGACAGGTAAGTTTGCTTGGATAGGTTAATGCTGATCTGTGTCCAACCAAATTTTTAGAGATGCTATTGGAAATGTATACAAGTAGTTGGTAGGTAGGGGTGTGGAGAGGCAGAATGTTAGTAGGAGAACGGTTAAAAGTGCAGCTTATATTTTATTAGCTGTGGAGAAGATTGCTATGCATGTTTCTGTGGCTTTAATGAAACCTGATAGCTACAGAGGTGGTAGGAGTTTATTACTGAGCAAAAGATTAAACACACTAAATCACAAGTTAAGCATAAGATGAGATGTAATAGGAAGTGCCTGAATAGTATCTGCCAAATAAGTGGAACTGTGCAAGAGGCAAAGAATATCTTGTATAAGGGATGCATGACAGAGTTAAGGGTGTATCCATGGATACAAATAGGAGAAGAATGCAGAAGCTAAAGCTCTGTAAGCTGAGTTTAAGCAATGAAAATACTCAGTTGCCACAGTACAGAAAAATAAAATATTTTATTAGATGTTAAGGATTAGCAAGTTTACAGATATGTTGGATGTTACTGTAATGTGTATAGTTGGGAATCTTAAAAATAAAGGCACCTGTTACAGTACTTAAAAATAATTAGCATTTAGTTAATAACCTTCAGGTTGGTATAAGGCTTTTAGTAAGAGGAATTTACATACATATCACAAGCTTTTGAACCAACGGTATCACCTTTTGTCATGATTAAGACAATAATGTACATGTTGATCTTCATTCAATGCTTTTCAGCCCAGTTCTTCAGAAATATTTTCTAACATTTATTAATTACTGCATGTAGTTTAAATTCAGCACCACATCAGTAATCGTGTGCTTCTCCTGCTAACACAGCGGTCTTGCTGCAGTAAATCTTTATTTGTTAATTCCATAACATCAAATTTTTATAATTTAATACTGCATATGAAAAACAAATGTTCATTAACTACCTCAATAATGTACACATCCTCTGAAATACTTATTTTTACACAGCTCTAAAATATTACCATTTCAAGCAAAGCCAATTAACTGATGGACACATGTTCCTCTCATGTTTATAGCCACATATGCTACTTAAAGCCTGAATTTCAATAATATCATAATACATACAAGATGTTTGGGAGGTCACTCAGTGGAAGTTCGAGCTTTGCTAGAGTTTTCATTTTGTTTTTACTGATTGGTTCTTCAGTGACCTTCTCATTTATTGTTTTAGTTTGTTGTTTGGGATATTTTTGCAGTGACTCTAATGATAATGGACATCAGCTGAGTATAACAGCCCTGTGTTTCTTATGCTTAGTCAAACACTCTGCTTGTGCTGTGCTGACGAGGTCATAGCAAGGCTGGAGTATGCATATCCACAGCTAGTAGGGTTTGGCTTTATTGGGCTGAAATTGTCCATTAAAACGACGAAACAACTCATGGGCATTCAGAATCACCAGTTAGCTGAAACATCTGATGTTCATAAGGGTCATTTGCATACATCCCATGTGCCTCTGATACAAGAGGTTTGGGAGGTCACTCAGTGGAAGTTACAGCTTTGCTGGAGTTTTCATTTTGTTTTTACTCATTACTTTACTTTCAACTTTGTCTGCATCTTTTGAAAATTATTTTTCTAACTGTGCATCCAATTTTTCTAACATTGAACATATTAAACAAAATATAGCCTAATACTACAAATAATTGTTGGAGGCAAAGCATAGCTAGGGAGAGTTCCAAGCATAAGGTGTCAGGGGTTGCAGACTGCACTACCTACATTCAGTTTCTGCATACAAGTCGGTGTTTAAGTGCTAAAACTCCCATGTGTGGTATTTTGCTCTAGCAATCTGCTTTTTAGGTTTGTAGCCAGGAGTTTATGTCAGTTTAGAGAATAAGGACTTTTTTTTGGCATCTTAGTGGTGAGGAAGTGATGGACTGGACAACTGCTAGGATTACTGGAAGACCTAGCTAGAACGATGCTGCACATACTTAAACGTTTTTTTCTTTCCTCATCACAAATATAACTGCATGTCAGGAGCATCTCTTCCAACATGCTCTCCTGTTACCACTTCCTAACTCTTCCTGCTTTTGTTATTATTATTATCATTATAATAACATTAACAAAGAAAAATTTATGACAACTGTACATAGAACAAACAGGGCTGGCCTTTGGTCATCTTGTGCCCTAGGCAAAAGGGATCCACAGCCCCCCCCCCACACCACCCGTTGACCCCACATCCTGATTTACCTACACCATCCAGATTACAGGAAAAGTGCCCCTGCTAGAACGGCACCCTAGGTGGCTGCCTAGTTGGCCTATGCCTAAGGCTGACTATGAGAACAAGTAATTAGTTTCAGGTTTTAAATTATATTTCTGCACTATAAAAATTGCAATCATGTCAAAATTAAATATTTACTTATATCATGCAACATTTTTAACACCTGTTAGAATGCATGAACAGTCACCGTGAGGCCCTTATTGCAATCCTGTTAGAAAGTAGCATACCAAATGACTTGCTTTTCTTTTCCATGAGCTCTGGAATATTCTGCCTCCGAGTTCTGCATTCATTCATCTTATGATCAACAATTTCTTCTAATCCGGGAATGCTTTGAAGCCAGAGTTTAACCCAGAACTCAGTGGGTACAAGATAGAGGAACTAATCCTGAAAAGAGTTCCAGCCCATTGTAGAACACACACACACTGCAAACATCACTCCCACACATATACACACACACACACACACACACACACACACACACACACACACACACAATTGGAAGAAAATAAATTCATCTCACCATGTCTCTGGGATGTGAAGAAAACTTAAGCACACTGTAAAAATCAATGTATCACAGGGAGAGCCTGCAGACTCTACAGAAAATATACTTAGAGCTGAACTGGAAAACAGCACTATGAGGCAGCAGTGCTAATGATTTTATCACCATGCACTACAGTATGGAAGTAGGAAGAGATTTAATACAAAATGTGCATTGCAGGTACCATGACAACCTTTTCTGCAGTTCTGAGGCACTGATATGTAACAATATCTAGCTGTGACATTTACACGGGATATGTTATCAAGCATAAAGAGATACATCCTGCTTAGAAAATTGCTTAAAAATATAACAGTCTGATTTGCTACAGTGATAAAATAACTATAACCCCATTATTTACATCTACTGCATTTCTAAAACAAAATGTGGAGCAGCAGACATTTATATGTAGAAAAAAAAAGTTCAAGTGACCAAACTCACAAAATAAAAAGGAAAACCGCAGCTTTTTTGAGTCTGACGTAAACTAGGAACTGTTCAGCCATAAGTTTAAGTTTGGCTGCCTTCTTCCTTATACTTCGGCTGTGTTTAATTTTGAGATGTAAACATTAATGTAGAAATAACAAGCTGTAAATGTTTATTGACCAAAAACATAATTAAAGTTTCTCAGTCATCAAAGAAATTTTGTTTGAGAGAAAAAAACAGAATTTAAATATAAGCATTGCAAAGGAGTTCATCTTCCTCTCCTGATCCCAGACAGTAAACTATTCACAACATGCCAAAGATTAGCCATCCATTTAAAACATTTTTCAGATTATGTAAATGGGAATAATGCTACTGATTGTTTGAAATACTGAGTCCCAGAATGTCGAGACTGAATGAATGAAAACTAAGACATATATATATTATATATATATATATATATATATATATATATATACACTAAGCCTGATACTACCATTTTTCAGAATATGCCCTTTTCCTCAAAGATATGTTAATCTTGGAGTTTGTATATGTAAGTCTGGACCCCCCCCCCCCCCCGATCAGGGGTGTGCAAAGAACAGTGTTCAATATTCATTCTTCTCTTCACCTGTAATTTCAGCCTTCTTTTTCCTAGCATTTCAGGATTCAGCATTCTGAGTCGCACCATTTCAATAGGGAGCTGGTCAACCCACTACCACAACAATACACAAACAGTAAAGCAAAAGTTTAATTCAGTATAACTACTCATGGCTGCCAAGTAAACACACAAGTTTTATTACTAGATTTATCTCTCCTAAATAATGTGATGTTTTTTCATGCACCCAAAGGAGGAAGAGTCAGATAAAAAAAAAAAAAGGAAAAAAAAACAAAACAGAGCAGCTGATATTACATCCCACAATGCTATTACTAAACTGACAATTATGTGACATACAGCTTCAACAGCTACACAAAGGTACAAAACAAACTTCAAAACTATTAGAGAAATATAGAGCCAGTCACTCAAACATTGAATCAAAAAAGTTTATTCAATAGTTGAGCGCTTTCTTCCCTTCACATAAAACGGGACTTCCTCAGAACAAGTTTAAAAACATCCACATAATGAACTCTAAACACCCAGTCTTATATAATAAACCTTCATTTAATTACAAATTAGACCTTAAAGTGGCCCACCCTTTTAAATGCCTAAGGCACATATAAAAGGACCAACCCCTAAAAGCTCTATATGAAAAATAAAAGTAATTAATACCAAAAACAAATAAAAATCTATACTTATCGAATTCATGTTACCAAGGTATGTATGTTTTAAAAAATATATATGCTTCAACATACATATGCAATTGATACCTTATCCTTTAGATACACACTAATTGCCCATATCTGATAGCAATCCTCTTAGTCATCACATAACACTCAATTAAAAAAAATGTAAGGTAAGAAAATAAAATAAGATATACCATTTAAGAGCCATGGTGCAAAAGTTAATGTCCTAAAGCAAAACTGTATGTAAAATTCCCTATTAAATATTTTTTAATCCTTATTTCATTTTTTTGTTCCACCACAACCCAAATATATTACCCACAGAAGATATATCCCAAAACATGTCTTAGTTTTATCACAAAATATGTCTTAAGTTTAGTATACTGGAGATGCTGATGGCTTCATTAATTCCTGGAAAATTAGCTGCATCCAGTCTAAGTTGCCATCTTAGTTCACAGATATCCAAATGGACATCCAAGCATCTCCCCTGTGGGTCCTTTGGTAAATGATGAACCACTAAAAATGTAAAAACATGATCGCTATACTGGTTGATATGTCTGCCTAACGCATTGGTCAACCTCTTATGTTTACTATCCAATAGGTGTCCCCCCATTCTGTTTTTAAATTGTCTTGAGGTCTTTCCTACATAAAATGTTGGACACTTTAAACACTTAGCCAGGTAAACCACATTGGCTGTACAGCAATTAAAATGCCCGTACAGCCTCAAAATTTTCCCATTCAACTGGAATGCGCCTCCGGTCTCCAAAATATGGGAACAAAAACTACAATACAAACACTTATAGTTCCCTTTTGCTCTACTCTTATCAGCTTCTTTATAGTTCATAATCCCTTAAAAAATTTCCTTGAAGGGCCTATCAAATTGCAGTATGTCCCAATTGTTGTGAATGGTATCAACTATCCTACCTACATCCTGATTAAAACAAACAATAAATCCCAAATCTATGTGTTTTTTCATTCTGGGCTATCTTAATTTCCTTACCATAAACCAAGATTGGCTTATAACAACCATTATTTCTTTTATCCCTCACTTCTTTACTTACTTTCTCTAAAAGAGTCTCAGGATAACCTCTTGCTCTAAACATTTTTAAAATAAACTTTACTTCTTCCAAAAAGATTGTGTCCGAGCTAACCATTCTGGCTGCTCTGACCAATTGGCCTTTCACTATGGACTTTTTTTGAAACGAGGGTGCGCACTTATGTACTCCAAATAAGAATTCAAAAAGCTCTGTTTCCTATGGATGTTTCAACCTAAACTGTAACCATCAGTAATAAATAGTTCAACATCCAGGTAAACTATGTTTTTTGCACTGTGCTGGTGTGTGAAATTTAAAAAAATCAACTGTGCTGTTAAAGTAGGAGTAAAATTGCTCCAACTCTGCCTCAGTACCTTTCCAAATAATGAACAAATCATCCAAAAATCTTGTGTAAAACAATATGTTGGATTTATATACACTTTGAAAAACAAACTGTTGCTCCCAATATGACATAATGTAATTGGCAAAGACAGGGGAGCATGCTGCCCCCATTGCAACCCCAGTCCTTTGCCTGTAGTATTGACCTTCAAAACACAGATAGTTGTTTTTAAGAACAAAACACAGATAGTTGTTTTTAAGAACAAAACACAGATAGTTGTTTTTAAGAACAACTTTCATAAATGTTACATACACATTAATAGTGTCTTGATCAAATAAACCAGTTTCTAAAAGTTGGGCCTCTAACAACACTAACCCCTCCTCATGTGGGATCATAGTGAAAAGACTAATGATGTCAATAGTAACTAAATATGTATCAGCATCCACATTAACACGCCCAACCTTATCTAGAAATTCCCACGAATCTTTACAAATATAGGAAAAACTTTTTAGACCCACCTTTAATTTATGGTCCAAAAATTTCCCTATAAAACAGGTTTTTGAATGCTTCCCATCTACAATTGGTCTAAATTGGGGGTCTTCCAACCCCTTTTGTATTTTGGGAATTCTAAAAACGTTCGAAACCATTAGAAATTTATTGGTCATATAAGCGTGCTCATCCTCATTAATTTGGCCCTGGTATAACATGTCATCAATTAACAAATCAATTTTTCTATACATCACATGTATCTCATTTAGTGAGCTCTCAGTGGAAGAATCATCCAACAATAAAGTGTTAATCCCATTTAGGTAATTGGATTTGTTCATGATAACAATTCCATTTCCCTTGTCTGGTTTCATAAGGCATATGCCTGTATCCTTCACCAGATCAACCAACAATTCCTCCTCATTAGATGTTAGGTTGGTTAAGCCATATTCAGGTTTCCGTACCAAAATTTTTCATATACCCTTTTCACATTTATTTTCAAATAACCTAATAATGTTATTTAAGGGTGGGTTAAATGTGCTGGGCCTCCTTAAACCATGGTTAACACTACCCATACCCTCTTGCGAAATGAACCATACTTTAAAGTTTAATTTCCTTGTATACTTCTTTAATTGAATCAATGTGGCATCCACTCTGACCCTTCTAAAGGGCACAAAAGTGAAACCCTTTGCTAGAAGGTCAACATGCTCAGTTTTTACTTCCTTAGTTAAGTAATTACAAACTTTAAAGTTGTTAGATTCATTAAATATTATATACGGTTCCAATACATTTCCCAATCCAACCGTTCCACTCCTACTAATGATATAATTCTCATCTACAACCAAGGTGTTAAAATAATTATACACAGTTGTCCTTTCTGCCTGCCCACAGTCAAAAACAGAGTCATTACCCCCATTTACATTATTGTCATCATGTGTGTTACATTTTCTTTTGCATTACTCAAATCCATTCTCCCTTCACTACAATGGTCGTCCTCATCCCAGACTTGGCTCAAAGGGCTGGAAACAATTGGAAATTCAGTACTTACAGTCTAAAAGCTCTAGAACTAAATCTATTAATTCTTCCTCTGATAACTTTTGCTTCTTTTGTTGGTACTGTTGAATTTCGGCCTCGCACCCTATTGATTGTAATCCAGGTAGTTTTTTTGGTAAAAAACATGGCTGCTGCTCCTTCCCTTTTAGCCTCTCAGAGCGTCTAACGCTTTCATCATTGGAAAAGGACTGGGTATGTTGCCTGTTCCCTTTACGGCTATCAGCATCATACATCAGTCTGTCTTCTGATTCCTCACCCTGATTGGTCCGATCTTCCTCCATGGTAATAGTACTTGCTGACAAAGGATACACCCTCTGGGAAGCATACTCATTTAGGTCTCTTTTAATTTTATTTGTTTTTCGCATAAAAATGGTATCACAAATAGATGCCACATTGGAAAAAGTGTTGTTATATACATTTTTGTTTTTATTAAACTGGATGTCATTTTTGATAGATTGATTCCGTTCTTCCAAATCTTTTGCTGCCTTTTCAGCTGCTGCTATATTAAACTTAACCATAAGTCTCTTTTTCAACCCAGTTCTATCAAAAAAGACTGTGCAAATCATTTAATAACGCAACATTATTTTCCACCCCATTAGGATATTTCCACAGTCTTAATCCCTGTGGTATTATTTCCATGTCAATGTTCTTTTGCAAATATGATATTTCCATTTGCAATTTTTTGTATGACAATAAGTTCTTTTCAAATACCTTAATTTTATCCACAAAAGAGGTGTTCTCAGGTTAGAACCCCCTTCCCTGTTTCTTTTCAAACCCAAAGGAAAAGGTATTGTTCTTACACTCCAAATGACGTTGTGCATTGCCGTTTGATTCTTCAGTGCTAATGGATTTACCACCGGACGAGTTGTCTTGTTGATTTTCACCTTCATTTGAATTAATGACAATCTGCATTGGCTGGGTTAAGGGGCAGCCTAAGCTACCAAATAAATTGTTGTTATCTTGCTTCTCCATTAAGGATTGTATTTGGGCTGTGTGAGCCACCAGTTGTTGTTTAATGTGTTGCAAAAGCTCGAAAATTTCACCATTCGAAGTGCCTGTAACTTCCATCCCTGCAAAGAGACTGAACCACACAAAGGTACAAAATGAACTTTAGAACTATTACAGAAATGTAGAGCCAGTAACTCGAACAGTGAATCAAAAATGTTTATTCAACAGTTGAGTGATTTCTTCCCTTCACATAAAATGGGACTTCCTCAGAACAATTTTAAAAACATCCACAAAATGAACTCTAAACACCCAGCCTTAAATAATAAATAGGTCTAATTTATAATTAAATGAAGGTTTATTATATAAAGCTGGGTGTTTAGAGTTCATTATGTTTATGTTTTTAAACTTATTCTGAGGAAGTCCCATTTTATGTGAAGGGAAGAAAACACTCAACTGTTGAATAAACATTTTTGATTTACTGTTCGAGTGACTGGCTCTACATTTCTGTAATAGTTCTAAAGCTTCAACAGCTAGTAGACAGTAACCATGACCTACCTGAATCCTACTAAAGATTCTGGCAATCTATAACTGAGGCAATCAGTTGCTTTACTTAAACCAATAATAAGCAGCAACAATTTATAAAAGGGTAAAAATCAACAAGTAACAGCTGAAGCAGAAAGCATTTTTTGTCTTCAAGTACAACTCATAAAAGTGCCTAAAACCAATAACAAACATTACACATAGAATGTGGCCTTTGTAATTTTCTTAAGTACAACAATGTCCTACAAGTTGAGCATCATTAGGAGATACACCATTGTTTATACTAAGCTAAAGTCCAACCTTTCGATTGAGAACAGAATGTTCCAGGAAGTGGTTAATTGCAATATATTTTTCTTTTTCTCTCCACCCCTGTGACTACCAAGTCCTGCAATCTCCACTGCCCCACAGAACCCATTTCTCCATTTGGAGGTAAAAGTCCTTATAGCCCATTCATTCTTCCTTGGAGCAAAAGGTAAGGAGTGCATACAATGGGTGTCAAATGTCAAAGGCCAGGAGTTAATGCCCTTAAGTAACCTGGGGTGCATTATAGGGATCAACAAGATCTCTCACTTCTATGGCTGATATAACCTCCCCAGGACTGCCCCCCCTCAAGTAATGCTAATGCTTCTGTAAAGATCATTCTTCACTGGGGATGGGTATGAGCAGCTAGAGATGTGCTATACTCCACTCAATGAAGAGAACTTACCTAGCAAACTTACATCGTTATTTTTTTTTCCCCAAACTAACTCCAGCAGGGTCTCAAGCTGCAATGCAGACTTGGGCAGCTTATGGCATAGTCTGAACTCTGTCACTCTGTGTCAACAGGTTATCCTGTATAATGCAGTGAAAACAAACATATTCAAAAATCAGCATGTGCATTGGAAAAAGTAATAAGCATGTCCCATTGTAAATCCATTATTACTTGCAGAATACATCTAATTAAAAACAAAGCAAACAAGAAAAAAATCAATGCAGGTTTAGCCACTAAAAATAGCTATAGCCATCGTATTCATTGCTCCAGTAAGTGGTGAAATAAATGCATGTCAACAGGGTGCAAGACAAGTTTCCATCTTCCACAAAGGCACACAAAATGTTACACATTCAAAACATTCTTAAAAAGTACACAGAGAGTACTAGCAACTTATCCTGAGGGCATCAGGTATCCATAATGATATTCATGTAAACATCAGGATGCAAGCACTGTTTGAGTTACTAAAGAAAACAAGCTTCACAAAATTCATGTTTTCTAACGTGGTGTCCAAGTACCAGCACAAACATGTCCAAAATGTTTAGGAAAGTTGTGTGCAATAATGTTATTTCACTGAATCATAATCTGGAAAATGAAAATATCTAACCAAGTAATTGCCAAATGTGAATTATATGCAAAATTCAACTTTGGTCTTTTTTTTTTTTTTTTTTTTGAAAAAAGGAGGTTATTACTTCTCTGTACTCCTCCCTCATTAGGCCTATAATTGAGTATAATGCCCCATTTGGTATGTACCTCTCCAAATACTTGCACCAACTGGAAAGACTATAGAAATACCTCACAAAGAGAATCCATGGCCTTCAACACCTGTCCTATGTGGACAGATTCAAATTATTATTACTCTACTCGGTATCGTACAGATTGTTCAGAGGAGATCTGTGTCTCGTGTACAAGGCAGTATCAGACCCTGTCCTACTAGAGATGTTCCATATCTGCAAGTCTGACTCCTCATGAATTACCCACTCAAAAAGCCTAAATCTAATATGGAACGTCAACAAAACCTGCAGAAGAGACAGGTTTGTTTCCCAGAGACTGCCCCGTCTCTGGAACAGACCTCCTATACATGTCAAACAGAGTACCTCACTGACCATCTTCAAGTGCAACCTTGATTAGTGGATGGGAAACCACAAATTCATCCCAGGCATTCCACCTTTGTTCCTCATTGATAGAGGAAACAGGTGAAAACGGAGGTTTCTTTTTTGGAGATAAGCTCTTGGCTAGGCTTGTAAGGGCCCCAGGGCCATTATCCTAGTAAACTCCTATGATTTCATGAGCCTATGAATGTACACCTTAGTGTTACAAACAGGAAATTCATGTAATCAAAGAGAAACTCCCGTAATTGTCTAAGTCATGAGGCACCATTTGTTATCATTCACTGTGAATGCAGACATAAAGCGCAGTGTTGGGATACAAATTGTACCTAGTCCTCAATGGTGAATTCATGATGCTTTGACAGTAATCTGTGAAATACTACATCTTTGTCTATCAAGCACCTTCATTTAGGAGAGGATGGCATGCCACATATAGCACAACTACTTATATCCTCTATCTGTTTTTTTTTAAGTTGAATAGTTCATAAGACATCCAACATATACAACTGTTTATTTACCAAAAAAGGTCCTTAAACACCTGTGCCAGCCATCCACTGCATTCTGCATTCTACTATATCCTAAACTTGAAATAGTTCATTGGTCCCAGAGCATAATATCAAATAATGGTATTTGCTCCATCTTGGTTTTACATACACCGTCTCATTCTATCCTTGGCCTTAGCATTATGCATAATGCTTTTCCAAAGTCAGGCACATCCTCTTCTATTTGCAAATATGTCTCAGCAACATGTGTAGGATTAACAAATGCTAGACTAGTAAATTCCTTACATAACATTGCAAACTCTGTTTTATTCCCAAATCCATTTGCTAATATCAGTTTTTTATATTTGTTGCCTATTTCACAAAGGTGAAAGCAACATCCCTTAGGTCTTGCTGCTGGTATATAATCCTTTTTCAAAATCACTCAAAGTTATGTCTAAATGTTAACATTAACTCTTCACATAAATCTGTTAATAATCTCCAAAATGTATTGCACCATGTCTCTGTGTTAGAAGTAAGAATAAAATACACTGCTGGAATGAGTCTTCTATTACAGTCTCTTACCAAACCACAGTGCACAATATATTTGCTTGCACTCTGCAGCACTGATTGGGAACAACTCAATTTATGTTAGCCATACATAACATTTCCATATTAGTAATAGTAGAAGGAAGCAATACATTTTGGTGTGAGTTAGTAGTTCTGCTATATTTAATAATAAATGCTCCAGACTTACTAGACAACATGGATAACTCTTGTTATTGTGTCTTTCAGCTTTTCCTGGTTAGGGGTCACCACAGTGGAACTCCGGTCCGCTAATTACTGGTAGTTGATTTTTACGTGCCGAGTTACCAGCCCTGACGCACAACCTTCAACGAAGGTACACCCATTCACACGTCTCCATGCAGAAGATGCTCTAGCTGAGAATCGAACCGGACAGCGTCTTATTGTGAGGCGACAACGCTACCGCAGCACCACCACCGCGTGTACAACAACATGGATAACTCTAAACTCCTTAAATTCTAAATATTATTAAATATTTCTTTCTTTTTTGTCTAACTCTATATACACTATGCTTTAAAGCTTTGATATTTGGAAAGTGGCTAACTACACTTCCAATATGTCGTAGTTAGAACTTCTGAGACTATTTTGCAAGGGTTATCTTGTGTGTTTTCTACCTTTATTTAAATTTTATCTTATGCACTACAAGCAGCAACTTTAAGTGGATCAACTCCATAATTATGGATACTTTGGCTTTTTATGAATTATTCACTAAGTTTCCTGGTAACACTAGATTGAAAAGATGCTTATCATTGTATTCCTTTTTATCCAGATTTCAGGAGTTTCTTTAGGTTTTATGTGCTCGGATCAAACTATCAGTTTTCTGTGTTGCCCTTTGGAGTATCCGCTGCACTAAAGGTGTTAACAAAGTTTCTAGTTTCAGTTATAGCTCATTTCAGGCTACAGGGTATCTACATTTTGCGATATTTAGATGACTTTCTCATCATTGCAGAGCCTTTTTCAAAATGTCAGGAGTCTCTGTCTTGCACAAGCTGGCATTCCAAGATGACATTTAAATATCTTTTGTGATGCCCTCACATAGGACTGTGTTCCTGGGATGTCAATTAGACACCTCAGTTCAGAGACAGTTTCTTTCACATGAAAAAAAAATATATAGATCTTTACTTAAATCTATTTATAAGGTTTCCACTCAGACTTCAGTCACTGCGAGAGAATACCTCAGGATTTTTGATCTCATGGCATCTATGATTCTGATGATACCTGGCAAGATTCCACATGAAAAAGATACAATGATAGCTTAAATCTCTTTGGTCCTAGCATCAATACCCTTAATCTTTTCAGATAGTACTGGGGCTTGCCAGAAGAGAAATTACTTGGTGGAGACAACAGATATCCTTAAGTGAAGATCTTCTGTTCTCTTATCCTGCTCCAAAGCAGTCCGACACCGCAGAAGCAGATTTTACTTGTAGAGTAGTTTTAGGAGAGATAAAAGTACAAGAGATTTGGGACAGATGCAAGCACATAAATATCAAGGGGATGCTTGCCCTGATCAAGGCACACAATTCTATGAACCATCTTTGGTCTCTGGAACCATTTCAAGTGGTTACAGACAATATCAAAATAATATGGTACATCAACAAGCAAGGGGGTATCATGTTATTTGTCCTTTACAGACTAGCTGTGTTAGCTTGGGATATAACTGCACAGCACAATCTCACTCTACAGGCATCTTACATTCCATCAGAGCAAAATTTTGTGGCAGACAAACTAAGCAGGAGTAGGACCAGGGCAGACCCTCACATACAGAAACTAGTGGGGTGCGGCCAACATGGTGACAAGCTAACAGGATAATTCTTCCCCTCTACTATTAGAAGTATATTTCTGACAGGAATTACAAGCTTTAAGATATCCTAAATACATTTTTCATGTGGGGATTATCATCTTAAGAATGGATATTATTTGGAAACAACATTATATATCATTATTTTATCAAAAAGGTTTATACTGGTAAAATTGAATGAGTCATCTGAAAGCTAATTCAAAGGAATTAAATTAAAAAAGAACTGCAGTCAGTTCTTACAAATATATAAGAACATTCAATAAAAATGGATAATAAGCTAGATAATTTTGAAGAAAAATGTACAAAACAAATGGAACAACTACATGAAATAATAAAACAGAAAACTCAGATCTCAGGAATGGATGATGTTTTAAATGATATAAGAGGAAGGATGTTGGAAGGAGGACATAATATGAACTTTCTACTAATGCAAAGTACTTTACTGTTAAACAAAACTGAATTTCAAAAACAGATGAAGAAGAAATAACATTTGTATATATATCTGACCAGAGAAAACAGAAGGTAACAGTATGGTAAACTTTCTTACATCTTGGCTTCCAAAAACTTTAAACTTACCTGAGTCTATGACTTTTGGTATTGAAAGAGCACATAGCTCACTGGTTGCTCCTTTGTCGAAAAAAAATCTCATCCAAAGTCCATAATGGTTAGACTTTTCTTTTCTAGTCAAGACAAATAACTGCTATTAAAAACAGCATTGATTAATTATCTGATTAAAATAAATGATAACATAAAAATACTTGACAATGACTAGTCCACATCACAAATGACCAAAAAAAAAGGGAATTTCTACCTTTGGTGAATTAATTAAAGAAAAGACATATTAAAGTACATTTGCTGCTTCCTGCTAGACTTAAAATATTTCTTCTAGAGTACATCAAAACATTTGAAAGTCAAGAAACAGTTATGACGTTCTTATGGACAAATAAAATCTTTGATCAAATAGAAGAAATGGATTGGTATAATAGTTCTTTGAAGAGACATGCAGAAAAAATGGATGCTAAGTAAATGAGACAAAAAAGAAACTAAAGGACAAATGACTTCTTATTTTATTCAAAGTAAAATTTATATTATATAAATATAAATTAGCTATTGTCTTCGATAAACACTGTCCTATTCAAATCACATCTGTAAAGAAAGGAAATATTGATACATATATGTAAAAGGTAACTGTTTTAATCAGTCATATAAACATACACAATTCATCATAGGAATGATTTACCTTATTGTTTAACATACATCACTTGAATTGGAAAAATGTTCCCAAACTAACAGCATTTTCATTACTGAGAAGTGACTAGTGTATTTGGTGATTATATGCTAGTTGCTTATAAGAATGAATAACTCATTCCATTAGTTAAGCAATAACAATGATTTAGGTTTAAAAATATAACTAATAAACATATTTTAAGCATTAGATTAGCTAAAAATCTTTCACATAGCTTATTAGGCTTTACAGTAATGAAGCTGTTATGTTAAGTTTTGTTGAAACTGTGTTAATCATAGAGATCTTTCTGTTTTTCTTTTATTATTTTTTGAATTATATTAAGTTAAATAATTTGGTTAAGACTCAAGATTATTTTAGAATTAATATTATTTAACATACTATGTAAGTTTGCTAAACTGTCAAGATTGAGTGTTTTGGGAGGCACTGGCACATCCTTCAGTGTGTTGTGTGACGTGAGCATTTTAATAGTGTAGAGAAGCTCATAGCTATTTTAAATGTTGATCCTTGTGAGAGTATGTTTCTGATTAGATTTCTTTTTTTTTCTTTTCATTTAGATTTGTTGTATCTCATTCCATGGGATTGGATTGGGGATACGTTGGTAACAAAAGTAATGGGTGAGCAGATGTGTTTTTTTTTATTTTTTTTTTTTGTGGACCAAGGTTTTTGGCATTGGAGCTTTGTAGATGCACTGGTGGAATGTGGCAAGATGTTTGTAATAAAAAATGTGCTCATCAAAGCTCATGCAGCACTAAGAAGGTATTTTCTTCTTTGCCCTCTGATTTTATGTTTTACCCTTCCTGCTGAGATCACATGATTAGTGTTCGCTTCATCTATTGGGAAAGTGGTGGAGGGAGAGCAAGAGCACAAGAGAAAGGATAATTTAATGACTTTAAGTTGGAAAGGTTAAATTAAGTTATGATTGCTTACTTAAGTTCACCAATAAAGGAAAATAGAATGAAGATATTTTATTAATTACTAAATGTTGATACAGCAATTAGATTATATTGTTTATGTAAACTTAAAATAATTAAATGCTTTATATAGTATTTATTTTATAAGAACAAAATATAATGTTTGTTCTGCTTATTACCTCTTGTATGTGCAACAGACAACAAAATTAGTCTGCTCTACTACGTAATGATGAACAGAAAAACCAGACCAATTTTAATTAAAAAAAAAAAAAAAAATAAAGAGGTCAAGTTTATATTATTTTAAAGTAAGAGGGGGGAAGTATTTGCATATTAAATTGTA
Source organism: Protopterus annectens (assembly GCF_019279795.1). Classification (NCBI taxonomy): domain Eukaryota; kingdom Metazoa; phylum Chordata; order Ceratodontiformes; family Protopteridae; genus Protopterus; species Protopterus annectens. The sequence continues at coordinate 556,530,767 of NC_056749.1, read as the reverse complement.
TAAAGTGTCATTTCTTTGCCAGCTTGTAACCTTTCATGCTGTTAAACTCAGTTTGCTTTCTGTCTCTCCACTTCTTACATCTCATCTTGTTCTTTTCCAAGGACTTGTTTCTCTCACCATTAATTATCCAGCCTAAGCACCATTTCTTGCACAAGTTTAGTTCACACATGGGGAGAATGCATAGTATGGGCAGGCTAGTTAAACAGAACCTACTGTGACAGAAATATGAATGCAACTGTGTGGGTTCTGTTCATTTACTTGTGTTTATAGTGACTGCACCAATGGACATGACAATGAGGGCAGCTCATGTGTGCAACAACATTCTACATTCAACAATTAAGAAAACATAGGCAAAAAGAAGAAAAGCATGTTTTAAGTCAGCAGGTGAGACGATATTGTACATTCAGTGGATTTATGACAAAATGGTGGGGTGTCTAAAAGTAACTGCCCATGGCAATTCACATTATCTAATATTTATATATTAGTAACTGACTCATGTAATATGCTTGTAGGACAAGAAACACACCTAGATTCTGAAATGAGGTGAGATATTGCACTGAACTTGCAATCATTTATGGAGCAGTTACTGTTTTAAGAAGATTAACCCTTGCAGAATACAGCTTTGCACACAGTGTTGAACAATGGGAAGTGTATTCCTTTTTTTTAGTATGATATGAAAATGTTATACAGAAATTTATTCAAGACAAGTAATTTGATAGATTACATACATATATATATATATATATATATATATATATATATATATATATATGTATATATATATATATATATATATATATATATATATATATATATAGAGAGAGAGAGAGAGATTATTAAAATATTTTTAAAAGATGAAATGAATGTATTATAAATTAGCTATTTAATTAAACTAGATTTGATGAAGTTTAAAAATACATCCTATACTCAGTTGAATAATTGATCTGCTAGGCTGTCCAATTGTTCTCTTTTTAATTAATTGGGACTTTATTACGTCTCTTCATAAAGCAATACATTGTGTCATTTAAAACAATATATAAAATATGTATTTGAAATATTAAGGTCACATGTATATATTATAAATGTATAATTTTAGAATGGATGTCTACAGAAGAATATGCAATGTCTGAATGAAATGAATGTTCAGAGATCATAAAACATTGTATCCTTTATCTTAATTTAGAAACTGGATGGTTTATATCTCTGTTATATTTTGATTAATTGTAAAACAGTAATTAATGTAAAATCTTGGAAATGTTGCCAGATATGAGATATATCTGTTAATAGTGTCATTAGTTAGTTCTGAGATAATTTAATACTTTGATAAAGGATTCCTGACATATAATATATTTTATGTTAATATATTAACCTTTTATATAATTTAAAATTTCAAATAGTATCAGAGGAAAGTTTATTTTAGATTGCGGAAGTTAGAGGGTATGTTTGGGTAAGAATACTATTCAAACTAGGAGTATTAAACTGCATGGAAGGTAAAAGATGTAAATTAAGTTTATGTTTAGTATTTCATAATATATTTGTCTTTTATTTGAGATCTACTTTATTCATAGAACAAGTTTTATTAACAACTCTGAAAACATATTTAGATCTATAAACAATTAAAGTTTTATAGAAGTGGTATATTAGTTATGAGAAACAAATGAGTAGGTATATTTTAGGCAAAACATGACATTTGCGAAGTGCATCTCCCTTAATGTTAATGGTTTGAACAATGGTTATAAGAAAGGTAGCTTAAATACTTAAGGATGTTTAATGCTCAAGTTATATTTTTACAAGAAATGCATATAATACAAGAGGATGTTGATAGGAATAATACAAATTATTTATTATTCTGTACTTACTACTTCCCATTACATTCAGAAGAGAAGAGGTGGAGCAGTACTATGGAAGAACTCTATACCAATACTTAAAATCTTAATTACATATAATGATAAGAAAGGAATGTTTTGCCTAGTGACTTAGAAATAAAAGGGAAAATATGTATTTTAGGTAATGCTTATTGGATTCCTGGAATAGGAGCAACATTGTTGAACATCAACTTGAAGAGATAATACAGTTTTCAAAAGGGAGTATTATTTTATCAAGTGACTAACTGTATATTGAACGATACAGATAATGCCATCAATAAGAGAAGAAAGCCTCCATCAGCTAAAGATTTAATAGATTTTATAGATGTGTTTAATTTCAAAAATATAAATGAATTTTTGGAATCTTCTTCTTCTTTCAGCTTTTCCCAGTTAGGAGTCCCCACCTTGGATCACTTATCCAGCCCGGAGCCCAACCTTCCACAGAAGGCACACACACGCACACACTCACACTTAGGGCCAATTTAGAGTGTCCAATCCACCTACAGAATGTCTTTGGGATGTGGGAGGAAACCGGAGTACCTGGAGGAAACCCACACGACCACAAGGAAGACATGCAGACTCCGCACAGAAGGCACCCCAGTCGAGGACTGAACCGGAGAACCTCTTGCTGTGAGGTGGCAACACTAACTGCTGCACCATCGCGGCCACCCATAAATGATTTTTTGGAATAAAATTTATTATTTCTTTATGCATTTTTCACATAGACATGGTATACAGTGTAGAATAGATGGACTGTAGGTTTCAACTGATTTAAAGGTAAAATCAGGTCTAAAATAGCTGCTTGTCCATTATCAGATCATAGTGCAATTACATTTGAAGTAATGATAAATGCTAATAAAATGTCTGTTATTAGAATACCAGCATATATAACTAATCTAAAAGAGTTTAAGGAATTTTTAATAAAGAAACTCAGAATTGTATAGAGTAGAAGGAATGTCACAGATATTTGTATGAGATTCTTTAAAAGCATATTTATATATAAAACTTATATGCTGGTATATAAATAAGAAAAACAAATACAATGGGATGAGGAATTAATAAACTTGCAAGGAAAACAGATAAGCTTAAAATAGATATACAAAAAGGTAATACAAGTTTAATAGAATAACTTTATAGCTGAAATAAAAATATTTAGAAATTTTAAAACATAAAACCATGATAAATCTAGAAAGGATTAAGATGAATTCTCATTCCTTGAATCCTAAGAGCCAACAAAAACTAGCAGTTAGATCAAAGATGATAAGTGAAATCATATTAAACACGCAAATTCCTAGTAGCATAAAGAAGGTTACAGAATTAGAAGATATATTAGTGGCTTTTAAAATTCACTTTAGTAAAATTAATTAATATAATCCAGTAGTAGAACCACAAGATATAATTAAATTATTTATAAAATATGTTAAAATAAACTATTGAAAGTTCAGATAAAATTAATTGACAAACTTATTTTAATGACTGAGCTTACATTTCAGATTAATAAACTAAAACCTAAAGCTCCTGGAAATGATGGTATTTTACTAGAATTATGTAAATTAATGCCTAAAGAAGCTGTGGCAGTACTGCTGAAAGTATATTCATTAGTTAACTGATTATCAAATGTCCCTGCAATTTTGAAATGTAGTCTAATTTCTCATATTTTAAAAGCTGATAAAGATGCAACAAAATGCTCTTCTTATAGACCAATTTCATTACTAAACACTGACTATATATTTATGGCAATGTATGCAAATAGGATTAAACAATTTCTTCCCATGATGATAAATGAAGATCAAACTGGTTTCATAATGAATAGGAATTGTTATGGTGATATAAAAATAATAATTATAATAGATTATTTTAATTTTACTAATGTAAACTAAACTTTGCTAAGTTTAGCTGTTAATAGCACCTCTGACTCAGTTCATTAGGACTATTTATTATCTGTTTTGGAGGAATATAATTTTTTTTAATAATTCTATGTATCAAACTTCTGTATGAGAAATGTTTTGCTGGTATAAAAATGAGCTCATATACTTCCAAATCAGTAACAGTTACTAAAGGCACTAAACAAGAAAGCCTTCTATCACCATTATTTTTTGCTTTAATCATGGAATTATTTGCAGATTATATTAGGTCAAATAAAAATATTAATGGGATTGAAATAAATAATTAATTAAATACTAAAATACAACTTTTTGCTGATATTTTACTTACATTGAATAATTATAATCATTCTCTTCATACTTTAAGTCAACAGAAAAATTACAGATGATGTCTGGGCTTAGTTTTAATGATAGTAAAACTAATATTTTACTTATAAAAATAGACAAGAGATTCTCCAAAATATATTGTGGATGACAACAAACTTAAAAATGTAGAAATTATTTTAACAGACAAAAGATATAACAACACTTAATTATACTAACAGTTTAGATAACATAAAACATCTTACTACAATCTACATCCCTTCCCCATCCTAAGGCTTGTATAAGACAGTTTATTTCTTTGACTCAGAACTTTCTTTGGTTTCGTAATAATTAACATTGGCCTTAAATCACCATATAAGGGATTGGATGGCAGGATGTATTGGTCTGTCAGATCTGGAATTATATGCTTTATCATCAATTAAGACAATAACTTTGTGATTAAATTCTAATTATTCTGCTAAATGGAAAGAAATACAAGAAAAATATTGGATGAATTCAAATTATTCCAGTAACAAAACTTCTAGACACCACCACAGCAAAAGTGATACTTAAAGTATCAGTATGACAGATGCGTTAAGTTCCAGAAATAAAAAAACAATGTATCAGCGTACCATTGGATACTTAACGACTAAATAATCAGAGCACCAGCACGGCAAATACGATATTCAGAATCACCTTAAGTTCTGATGTAAATGGCAGTACAGCCAAATATCACCATGATAATATTGTGTCATTGAACACTTCAATTCGAAAGTTAGAGACAATGTGTCAGCGTATCATTGAATTCTTAACAGCTGAAAAACAGGACATCAGCACGGCAAGAAATTATGTTAAAAACCACCTTCAATTCTACTATAAATGGCAATGCAGCCAAATATCACCACGGCAATGCTGTATCGTTAAACTCTTAAATTCATCAGAAAATAAAAACAGAAGCTTCTTGTAAGCGTTTCTGGTTACAACAAACCCTTCATCAGACAGTCATCATTCATAATGCCAGTATTTAAATAGTATAAATTGGTGCCAAAAATTTGCCTTAAAGAAATACTAGCCATATTATAAATGTCATTACTAAAAACACTTAGATAACCCATATCATTTGGTATCATTGAACATTCAAATATGCATTATATTTAAAAACAATATATGAATCAAATATATTTTAAAATAATGAACTAGTATGAATAAAAAACAATAACAAACTAGTTCATAATATAAGCAACAAATATCCATTCATAATATATATGCTTAAATACTAATGACATTCACAATTCATTATGGCATATATATATAAATATCAAAATCAAATATACTATCTATACCTACAGTATCAAAAATATATATATATCAATAGGATCATATATAAAAAGAATTAATTTCATATCATATGATGAAAATATATATTAATATATACATGACAATAAACATTAAAATACTTTAAAAATATATATAAAAATAAAATATGGTTTATATTTCAATGGTCTGTTAATCAAAAATGGCTTTATTGTTGTCCTGTCATTTAAACCTTTCCTTTTATCTGACTGCATGAGAATAATCCATCTATTCTCTTCCTGTTCGGTATAATTCCTAATATTACCTAATCTATTGCTTTTTTAAATTATTTCAATAACCATAAATTTAAATTTATGATCCATGCCATTATTTAAAACATGTTCAGCTAGTGCATTGGTTTCATCCTCATGATTTATTGCGTAAATGTGTTCTCTTACTCTCTCTCTCAATTTTCTATTGCTTTTGCCTATGTAGAAGCAATAACATTTCTGACAACTTGCTAGATATACTATATCTGTAGTTTTACAGTCAGCATAATGCTTAAAGTAGTATATCCTCTCAGTGTCTAGATGTATAAACTTATCAGTTGCCATCATATATGAACATTGATTACATCCTCGACATGGAAAGGTTCCCTGTCTATTAGAGAAGACTTTAGGTCTATAGTTATTCTTATTGTCATAACATAGTAACCTTTTAAGTGATTTATTATTATGATAACTATAACTCGGTCTCAAACCTACTAATTCTCTTATTTCATCATTGGCTGTTAATATTGCCCAATTTTTATCTATAATCTCTTTTATGTCATTATTATTATTAGAATAGGGAATATTCAATCTAAATTTAGTATATGATTGGTTATTATTCTTCTGTCTATTAGCCTGTAAAGCTATATTCTTTCTATAGTATGGTCTCCCTTTCCCATTTCTATCTATGACCTGAGGATCTAGGAGAACATCAGCCTCTTTATGAGAATAGTTTCTCTTCATAAATTCATTCTTTAAATTAACCATAGCTTGAATACATATATTATCATCACTTGTTAGAAGTGATATTCTTCTACCTTGATTAATTATAATATTCTGAAAGATGTGCCCTGGATGCATGCTAGTACGATGTAATAAGCTATTCATCCTGCAATTCTTTCTGTACAGGGCTGTGGTAAATCTTCCATTATCTCTAGTAATGAAAACATCTAGAAATCCAATTTCTGACTTCGACCATTTACCTTCAAAAGTCAAAAAGCTAGTTGTATTGTTAATATAATCTATAAATATCTCTAGGTCAGTGTCCTTTCCTTTCCACAGAAAAAACACATCATCAACAAATCTCTTATAATATATAATATTATTACTGAATTCTGATTCAAAAACATAACTTAACTCCCATTGAGCGATAACCAAGTTGGCATAAGAGTTAGCACAAGGTGTGCCCATTGCCACTCCTTGTGTCTGTAGATAATCATCATTATACATAAAACATTATTTTCTAATATCAACTCTAACAGCATCATACATTTCATAATCATATTAGATTCAACATGGTTATGGCATAGGAATGTTCACAGAAATTCTAACCCTTCATTATTAGTAATCACTGTAAATAATGATTTCACATCTAAGGTTACCATCCATATATCTGATCCATCAGTATCAGTCCCTACTTCTATACTAAAAGTATTTAAAAATTCTTGAGTATCTTTAATTATAGTTTTAGTTACCCAAACTAAGTTCTTCAATTGATTCTCAACATATATGGAGAGGGACTCAGTAAGCCGTCCTTCACTTGAGACTATAGGTCTCATCTTAGGTTCAAATAAACACTTATGAACTTTAGGAAGATCTCTAATAAGTGGTATAGTGGGGAATTCTACTAAAAAATATTTATAAAGATCAGCATTTATAATATTGGACATAAATAAATCATATAGGTTACTATGCATATCATGTATAATTTTATTAAGCTGAATTTTATTAATCAATTTATATGTTTGATTCTCATTTAATATTGTTTTCATGGTATCATCATAATATTGTTTATCCAGTATAACTATAGTTCCTCCCTTGTCAGCTGGCCTTATTATAATTTCTTCATTATTAATCAAATTAATTAAGGCATCATATTCTCTGTTGTTCAAATTGCAAAATTTATGATGTTTTACATTCTTGCTGTTTCACATATTAATTAAATCCCTTTCCACTGATTTTTCAAAAGCTTCTAACATAGGATGCACGTGGGGTATAAATGCACTAGGCTTTTTAAAAATACTAGCATTATTTGTAGAATCATTATTAAAAAGCATTTTCAAAGCAGTGTTTGTAACAAAGGTTTTTACCTCTATAATAAAGTCAGTAATATCAACAGCTTTAGAAGGTATGATGGACAAACCTTTATTTAGTAATGTCCTTTCATGAGTGTGTAATATATATTTAGATAGATTTATAACAAGGTCACAGTCACTTACTACTACTGTTTGCTCTGCCAGTGTTTCAGTTCTTCTGACATTTTCCACTTCTTGTTGAATCTCACAGGAGTCCATTTCTTCATTTCCCTGATGGGAAGTAGAAATGGATGACCAGTTTGGTCTAAAAAAGGGGGGGGGGGTGTGAGCCCAAACATGTAGATTTCCTTCTAACATCTAAATTCAAAATTTCAGTATCATGAGATGTCAACACTTCATTGTTCTCTTCAATAGATGTAGAGGCCATCACTTCTTCTTCTCCTGAGTGAATGTTCACAGTAGTAGTAAGTGACTGTGACCTTGTTATAAATCTAAATATATATTACAGACTCATGAAAGGACATTACTAAATAAAGGTTTGTCCTTCATACCTTCTAAAACTGTTGATATTACTGACTTTATTATCGAGGTGAAAACCTTTGTTAGAAACACTGCTTTGAAAATGCTTTTTAATAATGATTCTACAAATAATGCTAGTATTTTTAAAAAGCCTAGTGCATTTATACCCCACTTGCATCCAATGTTAGAAGCTTTTGAAAAATCGGTGGAAAGGGATTTAATTAATATGTGAAACAGCAAGAATGTAAAACATCATAAATTTTGCAATTTGAACAACAGAGAATATGATGCCTTCATTAATTTGATTAATGAAGAAATTATAATAAGGCCAGCTGACAAGGGAGGAACTATAGTTATACTGGATAAACAATATTATGATGATACCATGAAAACAATATTAAATGAGAATCAAACATATAAATTGATTAATAAAATTCAGCTTAATGAAATTATACATGATATGCATAGTAACCTATATGATTTATTTATGTCCAATATTATAAATGCTGATCTTTATAAATATTTTTTAGTAGAATTCCCCACTATACCACTTATTAGAGGTCTTCCTAAAGTTCATAAGTGTTTATTTGAACCTAAGATGAGACCTATAGTTTCAAGTGGAGGATTGCTTACTGAGTCCCTCTCCATATATGTTGAGAATCAATTGAAGAACTTAGTTTGGGGAACTAAAACTATAATTTGAGATACTCAAGAATTTTTAAATACTTTTAGTATAGAAGTAGGGAATGATACTGATGGATCAGATATATGGATGGTAACCTTAGATGTGAAATCATTATTTACAGTGATTCCTAAAAATAAAGGATTAGAATTTCTGAGAACATTCCTATGCCATAACTATGTTGAATCTAATATGATTATGAAATGTATGATGCTGTTAGAGTTGATATTAAAAAATAATGTTTTTATGTATAATGATGATTATTATCTATAGATACAAGGAGTGGCAGTGGGCACACCTTGTGCTAACTCTTATGCCAACTTGGTTATGGCTCAATGGGAGTTAAGTTATGTTTTTGCATCAGAATTCAGTAATAATATTATATATTATAAGAGATTTGTTGATGATGTGTTTTTTTCCTGTGGAAATTAAAGGACACTGACCTAGAAATATTTATAGATTATATTAATCATACAACTAGCTTTTTGACTTTTGAAGGTAAATGGTCGAAGTAAGAAATTGAATTTCTAGATGTTTTCATTGCTAGAGATAATGGAAGATTTACCACAGCCCTGTACAGAAAGAATTGCAGGAAGAATAGCTTATTACATCGTACTAGCATTCATCCAGGGCACAGCTTTCAGAATATCATAATTAATCAAGGTAGAAGAATATCACATCTAACAAGTGATGATAATATATGTATTCAAACTATGGTTAATTTAAAGAATGAATTTATGGAGAGAGGCTATTCTCATAAAGAGGCTGATGTTCTCCTAGATCCTCAGGTCATAGACAGAAATGGGAAAGGGAGACCATACTATAGAAAAAATATAGCTTTACAGGCTAATAGACAGAAGAATAATAACCAATCATATACTAAAGTTAGATTGAATATTCCCTATTCTAATAATAATATTGACATAAAAGAGATTATAGATAAAAATTGGGCTATATTAACAGCCAATGATGAAATAAGAGAATTAGTAGGTTTGAGACCAAGTTATAGTTATCGTAATAATAAATCACTTAAAAGGTTACTATGTTATGACAATAAGAATAACTATAGACATAAAGTCTTCTCTAATAGACCGGGAACCTTTCCAAGTCAAGGATGTAATCAATTTTCATATATGATGGCAACTGATACGTTTATACATCCAGACACTGAGAGGATATACTACTTTAAGCATTATGCTGATTGTAAAACTAGAGATATAGTATATCTAACAAGTTGTCAGAAATGTCATTGTTTCTACATAGGCAAAAGCAATAGAACATTGAGAGAGAGAGAGTAAGAGAACACATTTACGCAATAAATCGTGAGGATGAAACCAATGCACTAGCTGAACATGTTTTAAATAATGGTATGGATCATAAATTTAAATTTGTTGCTATTGAAATAATTTTAAAAAGCAATAGATTAGGTAATATTAGGAATTATACTGAACAGGAAGAGAATAGATGGATTATTCGCATGCAGTCAGATAAAGGGAAAGGTTTAAATGACAGGACAACAATAAAGCCATTTTTGATTAACAGGCCAATGAAACATAAACCATGATATTTTATTTTTATATATATTTTTAAAGTATTTTAATGTTTATTGTCATGCATATATTAATATATATTTTCATCATATATGAAATTATTTCTTTTTATATATGATTCTATTGATATATATATATTTTGATACTGTAGCTATAGATAGTGTATTTGATTTTGATATTTATATATATGCCATAATGAATTGTGAATGTCATATTTAAGCATATATATTATGAATGGATATCTGTTGCTTATATTATGAACTAATTTGTTATTGTTTTTTTATTCATACTAGTTCATTATTTTTAAATATACTTGATTCATATATTGTTTTTAAATATAATGCATATTTGAATGTTCAATGATACCAAATGATATGGGTTATCTAAGCGTTTTTACTAATAACATTTATAATATGGCCAGTATTTCTTTAAGGCGATTTTTTGGCGCCAATTTATACTATTTAAATGCTGGCATTATGAATGATCACGGTTTGTCTGATGAAGGGTTTGTTGTAACCCGAAAGCGCTTACAAGAAGCTTCTGTTTTTATTTTCTGATGAATTTAAGAGTTTAACGTTACATTATTGTCGCAGTTATATTTGGCTGCATTGCCATTTATAGTAGAATTGAAGGTGGTTTTTAACATCGTTTCTTGCCGTGCTGATGTCCTGTTTTTCAGCCATTAAGCATTCAATGATACGCTAACACATTCTCTAACTTTGGAATTGAAGTGTTCAACGACACAGTATTATCGTGGTCATATTTGGCTGTACTGCCATTTACATCAGAACTTAAGGTGATTCTGAATATCGTATTTGCCGTGCTGGTGCTCTGATTATTTAGTCATTAAGTATCCAATGGTATGCTGATACACTGTTTTTTATTTCTGGAACTGAAGGTGATACTTTTATAATGCATCTGTCATACTGATACTTTGTTAAGTATCACATTTGCTGTGGTGGTGTCTGGAAGTTTTGTTACTGGATTATTTCATTTTTCTGCTGGACGCCTTTAATCTGCTTCTGCTGTTTTGTTTGCGTACTTGAATTCAAATTATTCAATAACAGTACAATATAATAAAAGTGAAGTAATTTCCATTTGTTTATAAGAGACCATATCTCAGAAAATACAATTAAACCAATGAGCTCCTGATATATTACTAGTATGTTAAACATATTTAAAATACTTTATATAAAAGAATCCAGAATATAAGCTATGGTTGTTTTATTATATCCTATACCTTGTACACAAGCCAGCATTAACACATTCAACTTATCAAAAATGATAACAGAGAAAAAAACTTAATATTTTGGAATCAATTGACAATTAATGGGAAAGTACACACTACAGACGTGACTGGATATACAAATTTGCAGATAATTTCTTAACTGAATGGTTTAGTTAATACAATCAACAATAAGAGATGCAGCTCCTAAATGTATAGACTCTTTAATTAGTCTAGGAAATCATAGTGATATTGGAAAAGGATATTTAATGTATAAACATTGGGATTATTTCAGATTCATAAAAAATCATTCTCCAAGTGAGAAAAATAAAAAGTTAATGCTATTACCTTCTAAATAAACTACTCATTTATTACAATGGAGATTATTCTCATGGAAATTTATACAAAGAAATGTCATTGCACCACATAAAGTTCAACTAATGCTTAATGTACAACTAGGATGTTGGACATGTAAGTTAAATGTAAAAGCTGATTGACAACACATGTTTTATGATTGTACTCTCCTCAAACCATGTTGGACAAATATGATTTTTTTCTACAAGCTATTTTTAATGATAAACTTATTTTAACTAAATCCTTGGTCTTGTTTAATGCACCAATTCCTACATGTGTTGATAGAACAAAATGTCCTGTTCTTTGGGATATATTGGCTATAGCAAGAATGATCATTACTATAAAATGAAAGAATGAGACTATTCCTACTTTGAAAAAAAATAAGAACATAGCTAATAATGTAGTATGTCAACTTGAATTAGCTTCAATCAAAACAAGAACAGACTGAGTCACTTCATATTATAATACTTGGCTGAAATTTAAGAAACTTTAAAATATGTAGGATATATAAATAACTAATGCGGAAAGTTGAACTATTAATAATCTTTTATATTTATTAGACATCTTTGTAAATAGTTGACTTATTTGTTGATATGAATATTTATGATCACAGTTAAGCATTGTTTTAATGCTTCTATATTATATATTATTTGTTTTTTAAGACTAAGAAAAAAAGAAATAGTAAAAAATAAAAATGGAAACTAGATCTGGGAGTCTTCTAAGATTTGTTCCATGTGTGGGGAGATCCTCAAGTAAACCTCTTTTCATCTCTAAACAATCTACTGGCAAACTATTCCATGTAAGAAGGCATGTAGTACCTCTAGTTCCTTGAGCAAATTTAAGGATATCCATCCAGCTAAGTTATATTTGAAGGAAGACAGGGAATTGCATCATTAATCATGCAGGGGAAGATAGTTCCAGTGCACAAGGAAGAAGTAGGTTATGAATCAATCTTTCTTTGCAATTTTTTTTTTATTCTTTGAGGAAGGTTGCAATCTCTGGCTTCTGTTGCTGGCTGTAAAATATATTTTCTTAAGGAAAAGTCTATAGTCAGGAGCCTGCATGGCACTGACTGAAAGGATAAGGATTCCAATCTCTCCTGGTAGCTAATGCTATTGAGACCAGAGATCCCTTTTATTTGAATCATCCATGGCTTTTTTTAAACAAGAAACATCTTTATTAAATTATCAATTATGACACAGGTCATGTTACATTTATATAAATGACAATAACGCATAGCGACACAATCTCAGTTATAAATATTGCACAGTCCAAACCATGCAGCACAACTGTAGCTGCAAACATTATACATTGCTTTTAACATATCCAGTTATTGTTAATCAGTCATTACATAGCTCTTTCAAATCCTGCCTTCTTTTGAACCTCATTCCTCCTCTGCATGTAATGATCTCACAGTTTCCATTTTTTCCCTAAGGAATTTACTTCTACCCTTTTCTAGAGATCCCAGTTCTAGTTGTTTTAACACTGTTACTATCTTTACTACTTTTAGTAAAGTTGCTTTAGACTTTAAATTTCCATTTTCTAGTAATTGCTTTTTTGGCAGCCATCATAATTAGACTCAGCAAGGCCTTACTATATCTAGGCAATTCCGAGTTTGCATCAGAGCTAAAAAAAAATCACTTCCCTAGTCACTCCAACTTGCTCACTCAGCATATCCAACAGAGCAGTCTGCAGGAAATCTTTAAATTATACCAACTTATTAAACTCCCAGAAAATATGTTACCAGTTACCTTTTTCTGCCCCATCACACCTCTAACATTTGATGTCCACCTGAGGAAAAATTTGTTGAAGTCTGCTTGGGGGTATAAAAATACCTATGTAAGCACTTCCAGGCAAAGATCCAAAATCTTCTACATTTTGTTGCATATTTGGGAGATGTACATATATCCTCCCAATGTTTCTTTGTGAATTGCTTATCCAACCTTTCTTCCCAATCCTTTCTAACCTCTTCTGATTGATTCTTATAGTTATCATGTAATATTTTATATGGTCTACTAATTATTCCTTTCTTAATGGCAACTTCTGTTCTAGACTCTACTAAAACCATGGCCAGTGCTGGTCTTTCATTTAGGACCCCCTATTTCTTTCCCTTTGCCTATACTCTGATATCAATCCTTTGGGTCTATATTAGATCAGCGAACGCTGATTGACCAACCTTATGTAAGCGAAAGCTTACAATCTCAAACTGTCAGATCAGCGATTTTTTTCCTAGGGAAAAAAAGCTGATCCAAAACACATGCGCACAACACAAGCATGCCAAACAAACAGAAATCCACACACATACACCTTAAATCTGACACCTAACCCTACACTAAACTATGCCACACACCACTAACTATCCACTTACCTTAACCCAAACCCTAACCCAAGGTCCATCACTATCGCACACTCACCTCACCTGCTCCCTAACCCTAACTCACCTAAACCCACCCTAACCCTTACGTCCACACAATCACACACATACCTAACCTGAGCCCTAATCCAAACTCACCTAACTCACCCTAACGCTCACATCCACACAATCGCACACTTACCTGAATCTGACCCTTAACTTTCCACCACAGCACTGAAAATACCGAAGCAACAGAAAAGGACAACCAAATTCTTTCCCTATGAAAAAATTTGAGTTTCTGTTGCTTCTATATTTTTAACATTCGCTTACGTAAGGTCGATCAATCAGCGTTCGCTTGTTTAAGCATTCGCTGATCTAATATAGACCCAATCCTTCATATGGAAGGCAATCTTTATCCTGCAGTCCAAATAAGTTCTTGGTATCTTCCCATGCTATTACCTTTCTCCACTCTGGTTATTTGGTCCTAGTACCTTAGTTCCTTTGTCAGTTTTCTCCACTGTATTCCTTCCCCTTCTTGACTATTGTCTGCATCCCCAGTTGCAGTCATCCCTATCATCAGAATGTCCTTTCTCCTTTCCTGTGTTGGCTTTGTTCTTAGAAGACCTTCTGCTACTTTATGAATAAAATGTCCTGTATCACAACAAATCCAGTAAATCTAATGGTCTGAAGAAGCCTTATGTGAAAGCGCTTATTTGATGCATGCGAATTAAATTCAGAACGTATTTTACATAACCGGAGTATCACTTATTTTGCATAGTTTCTTATACTGGATTTGTTGCGGTGCTGTGGTTGCCTCTTAGCCATTTTATTTGGACTTTTTTGTATTACAGTACTCGTGAGCCAAAAGGTATTTACTCTGCTGGGAGCATTTATATAGTCTGACATAATATTCTGTATGATTATTGTTGTCCTCCTAAAAGTCTGCATCCAGAATTCAAATCTCTCCTTGTTACTTGAGCTTCCCGTTTCATCATTATCTCTTTCCATTATGAATTATAGTTTTCTGCTTTTTCTTTGTTTAGGAGCCTTAACTGTGTTGCTCTGAAATACCCCTTCAATGTGGGTAATCTCACTAAGCCCTATTCTATTGGAAGAATAAGCTTATCCCACTTAACTCTTGCTGTCTTACCATCCCAGATAAAATCCTTCAGTGCTTTATTAATTGCTATCCACAACTTCTCCTCTGGTTAATAAAAATATGCCTGACCTGTGCATAAGACTAAAGGGACTTAAAACATTTTAACTGCTTGTATCTTACTATCAATATCCATATTAACAGAGCTTACCTTTTCTCAGTTTTTGTATTATCATTTGTTTAGTCTCTTCCCACATATCCTTAGCTGTCACATCATAGGAAGTTACTAGGCTATTGGCCCTTACAAGCCTAGCCAAGAATTTAGCCCATGCTCCAACAAGTCAGCATGTGATGCCCCTGTCCAGCAGGGACACAAGTGGAATCTCAGGGGTGTATTTTCTATTCCAAATCCAGTTATCTGGGTTGCACTTAAAAAGGGTTAATGAGGTACTCTGCTTGATGTGGAGAGGGAGTCTATTTCACAGAAGGGGGAGTCTCTGGGACACAAATCTGTCATGCCAATAAGGCCGATTGATGTCACAGACAAGGTTGAGGTCGTCTGTGTGGGTTACTTGAGTGGAGCTTGACTTGCTGATATGCAGCAGTCCCATCACAGCCGGGTCTGAGATTGCTTTGTATGCCAGACAGAGGTCACCGCTGAGAAGTCTGTAGGAGACTGAGTAGAGGCACCGGGCTTTTAGCCTACCTGTGTAGGGTAGATGTTTGAGGCACTGGATCTTCCTGGTGTGGAACCTCTGTGGTGTCTCCAGCTGCTGCATGTGCTTTGTGAGGTACATAATGAAAGGGGCATTGTACTCAAAAATGGGTCTTATAAGGAAAGAATACAATGATCTTATGACTTCTTGTCATTACATGAGATACCCTTACTAATGAGGTGGGTCATTTAGAAAGTTTTCCTTACAATGGAAACAATATGGTGGTCAAAAGTCAGTTTGCTATCAACCTGGATCCCAGAGTCCCTCACGACTGATTGCATGCTTAGGACCTTGTTATCTATGTGACAATTTGTGGGGACGTCACTCTCCCCAAAAGGGATGATGATGATGCATTTTTTGGAATTCAGTTTGAAGACATGTTTCTGGCTCCAGTCATTTATTTGGGTGAGACTGTCTTGGAGGATGTCCACATCACTAGGGGAATTGATGACAGCACCCAACTATCAGGCATAAAATAATAGCATCTGCAAACAGGAACAGCTTTTCTTGACTATTATAGCAATTATATCCTTGAATTTCTGAGTTCCTTATTTTTCTTTGCAAATGGTTCTAAATATAGTGCAAATAACAAAGGGGAGAGAGGACACCCCTGCCTGGTTCCTCCTCTCAAGCAGAGATTATCAGAGAGGACCCCACCCACTTAATTTTTGCCTCTGATCCTTCATATATCCTCCTGCTCAACCTTATAATGTTATCAGGGAATGCAAATGCTTCCATTTCTCTGCTCATAAAATCCCAGCATACTCTGCCAAATGCTTTTTCTACATCAACACCACCAGTAACAGTGGTATTTTCTTACATTCTGCTTCCCTCTGGATCATCACTGTTCTGTTTATGTTGTGAAATGTTTGCTCCCCCTCCAAAACCATATTGTTCCATATCTATCAATTTTACCATCACTTTTGTCATTCTTTTACCCATTATAGACAAACACACAAACACTTTATAATCATGATTTACTATTGAAATGGGACTGTATGAAGTTGGATCTGATGGATCTTTACCCTCTTTAAGTTGTACAGGTACTACCACTTTGTTCCAGGATGTTGGTACTTCTCCTCTTAAAATACTGTTAAACAAAACTTTCCAGATCTTCATTTTTTCCCTCCAGGTTTCCAAACTTCCACAGGGATACCACCTAATCACAGAGACTTTCTTGTAGATTGGTTATGCATCACCATTTTCATCACATCTCATCCCATCCTAACCCTCCTCTCCCTCTAGCCTTGGCATATCTAATTCTTCCATAAACATTTCCATTTGCACATTTTGTTGTTTTTCATATTTGTCTGCTTTATACAGACTTTCATAGAATTTCCAAAATATTTATAGTACTTCTACAGGATCCCCAGTTATCTTCCAAGGAAAAGGCTCCCTAAGCTTGGTGACAGCCCTTTCTACTTTCTGTTGTCTGAGTCATTGTGCTAAAAGTTTTTGTGTTCAAGAGTTATCAAAAAAACAATTGCTCAACAGCAATCTTTTTGAACTCAAGCATATTATCAAGGTAGTCCCTTATATTCTTTTTAGCATTCTGTAGTTGCTCATCTTCTTGTTCTGAGTCTGCCTCTATTTTGCAATACTTTAATATTTGTCAGTCCCTCTAAATAATGACTTTGTAACCATCTCTCCCTTTCTTTTATTTTCACCGTTTTAATTGCATTTTAATTATATCCCATTCCCTAGCTATATTTTCAAAAGAAGTTTCCATCTTCTCTAACACCACCTGAGTAATTTCCACTACCCATTCCTTAAATTCCTCTCTTTTCAACAGATAGGAAGGAAAGCACCAGTCTCATTTTTATTTCATTAACCTTTGTTTTTATTTTAGTTATTATTGGCACATGATCTGATTGGGTGCATGTCAAGACCTTCAATTAAATGCATGTGTTCCTGTGAAATGTAAATCCTGTCTAACCTTGGCCAAATGTTGCATCTTGGGGAATAATATGCAAATTCACTCTGAATTCCTAGTGCTGAATTCACATCTGCCATTCCAAATATTTTCATAAATTTCTTTAAAAATCTACCCTCCTTTGTTATATTTTCCTTTCTGGGCCCCAAAGACCATCTTCACTGTTGCAAATCAAACATTCTCCTTTGGCTTTTTGATATATTTTTTAATGTACCTGCCAAAGAGTGCATTATATTCTATAATAGGTCTGACCAGGGTAGAATACTGGGGAACAATGACTTTCTTGTTTTTATAGAGATGCTTTTGGCATTGTCAAATGTAGTAGAATTATCTAACTCATCACCATATGACAGTTAAGGGAGTGGGAGCTATTAACCCAAGTGCCCAGATCCCTGATCATAGATTTATACTGTAATGAGTGGTTTTAAATGCAATAGGATACAGAGTTTCTCCATCCCAAAGGGGATAATACTCTAATAGTTTTAACCAGTAAAAACCTTCTGAATATATATAACAGTAAGATTCTCTACTTTCCTATTTGTTACTAATTATCTCTTCTCTACCCCTCTTCTTTCACTTCTCAGATAATGGACTAGGATCACAAGTAGAGTGCGACCTTAACTTTGACTACCCTGTATCTACTGTAGTAAGGAAGGCTTTCTACATAGCACACTTAGAAAAGCATTGTCTCTAGAGCAAAGCAGGTTATAACCTCTCTGTACTTGTCACTAATCAGGCCCATAATTGAGTATAATGACCCTTTTGGCATGTACTGTACAAACCACCTGGAGCAATTGGACAGACCTCAGAGGTTTCTAACAATGAAGATCAAGGGACTACAGCACGTGCCTTACACAGACCAACTAAAGCCCCTGTCACTATAGTCAGCATTGTATAGACTTCTGTGTGGAGATTTATGCCTGGCTTACAGAGCAATCTCTGACCCAAACCTAATGACTTTGTTGCACATCCGTAAATCAAATGGGACTAGAGTCACCAGTTCCAGTGACCTAAATTTGACCTGCGACTTGAATAGTATGTGCTGGAGGGACAGATTTGTGCCCCAGCAACTGCTGCATCTTTGGAATTCATGTGAAGCACAGCACCTCTATGACACTGTTCAAAAGGGACCTGGATGAGTGGATGAGTGGATGGGGCACAGTAAATTTTTACCGAGGATAGTGCACTCGACCCTCCTGGATATAGGCAGTCATTATTAAATACAATCCTGGGTAATGACTAGAGTGTCATTGGTGCTACATTGGGATGAAATGGCTAGGCTTGAAATAACTTTCAGGCCGATAGCCTAGTATCCTCCTGTGGTCCTGTGATCACATATTTAAATATAAGTGATGAAACATGTCTTTCTGAAGAAGTCTTGATAATAAATAAGACGAAAACGCTAAAGTTCTACAAGAGTTGTTGGTGTGATTTACTATTTTTTTGAATGCTTTTATTGTCACGAAGTTCATTTCTTAATATATATATATATATATATATATATATATATATATATATATATATATATAATTTAATTTTTTGTAGTGTGCATACTGTATTACAATGTCAGGTGCCTTGCTCTATTTAACTGCTTGTATTGTATTGTGTATTGCATTATGATTCAAACTATTATCGTTCTTTTGGATATTTTCTCTTTCCTAATCCGAATAGTACAGTTGTGTAAAAGCTTACCATAATGGTAGATGTCCTTCCCTTCACTGTTGCAGTATTCCTTATATTAGGGATTCCCTGCCTAGGGCAACCTGATGTCCGGCCAGTATACCAAAGCCTTAGGTTGCTTTAAGGTACACTGTACATCATCACCTGTATGCTCTTTGCATAGCATAGGGCATAAAGATGACATCCAGACGTACCATCTTCAGAACTGAAAGCCCAAGTAGGAATGGCAGTCCAAGGAAAACCAAGAGCCGACCAGTACATCTAGAAGAGAAGTGGATCAGGGGGAGGAGGGAGGGAGTGAATATTGCAACAGTGAAGGAAAGGACATCTACCATTACGGTACAATTTTACCCAACTGTACTATGTCCTTCCATATCACTGTTGCAATTATCATTACATTAGGGAGATTATCAAAGCTCACAAAGAAACTTGGGAGGAGGAAGACCAGTAGATCTCTGTAGGAAGCCATGAAGTATGGCCCTAGCAAAACCAGCTCTAACTCTGGAGATTCCATGCAACCTGTACTACTTGGTAAAAGTATGCACAGAACTCCAGATAGCTGCCTCAAGAATAAAGTTAGTATCCAAACCCTTGAAAAAAGCACCAGAAGAAGCCACAGCTCTAATAGAGTTTGCCTTTACAGAATATTGAAGACTCTTATCATGAAAAGAATAACAAATAAAGATAGCTTTTGAAATCCAAGAAGAAACAGTTTGCTTGGATGCAGCTAATCCCAAGAATCCGGGATGAAAGGAAACAAAAAGCTAATCAGATTTGCTAATAGTCTTCATCTTATCCAAATAAAATCTGGGTTTGTCTATGCACATCTAATGTGTGCAGCACCCTCTCACTGGCAAACTGTGGAGCAGGGAAAAAAGTGGGCAAATGAACAGATGGATTAAGGGACAACTCATTCACCACCTTGGGCATAAAAAAGGATTAGTACACAAGGACACCCTGTCCTTATGAAATAACAAGAAGGAGGGAAGCCATAAGGGCTTGAAGCTCAGACACCCATCTGGCAGAAGTAAGGGCTAACAAAAGTATATAGTCTTCCAAGAGCAATGTTGTAAGGAAGCTGAAGCAGCAGGCCCAAAAGGAATGCAAGTCAATTTTTCCAAAACAAAATTAAGATGTCAGGGAGGAGGAATAAGCGTCCTGGGATGCCTAATATTAAGAATGCCTTTAAGGAATTGCTTAGCCTAAAATCTAGAAGCTAAAGGAGGAGATAAGGCAGACAAGCAGAGATAGCTGATTAGTGGGCCTTAACAGAAGAATAAGCCAACCCAGCATTGAGCAATTCACACAAATAAGATGGAACCAAAGGAACATCCACAGAAAGTGGCTCCAGGTTACAAGAGAGGTCTCAAACAGAAAACCTCTTCCATTCTGGATAAGTAGGATTTCTTAGTATTGGGTTTCCTAGCTTCCTGCAGGACCCTAATCACATCCCGAGGAAAAAAGATTTCCATGTGGAATCAAAATCCTATCACCCACAGTACCAGTTGAAGAGTGACTAAGTGGGACAGATGAGAGATCCCTTGTCTTGTGTGAGTAGGTCCACCTTGTGAGAGGTAACTTATGATGATTTCCCTTGGCTAAATGCAGAAGAAGAGGGTACCAATGCTGTATTTGACAAGAAAGAATCACCAACAAAATTTTGGAAGCATCCTGTTGAATTTTGAACAGGACTTTTGGAATGAGGGGAAGGAAAACAAAGAAACATCCCCATTCTAAGAAAAAGAGAGGGCACCCACCTTCTATACCAGAGGACCTGGGACTATGGCACAAAACAGAGTAAGTTGTCTGTTAAGAGAGAAGGTAAATAGATTTACTGGAGGAGTACCCCACTGGTGGACGATGTCCAGAAACACATCCCTGTGAAGCATCCATTCTTGGGTTTGAGTTAAGGACCTGTTCTGAGTGTTTGCCACAGTGTTTTGACCTGAGGGAATGTAAACTTCCAGAAGAGTCACTCGATACTGGACAGCAAAATCCCATACCAGGACTGCCAACCGGGAAAAGAAGGTAAAATCTTGTTCCCCTCTGTTTGTTTATATACCAAATCACTGTGGTGTTCTCTGTAAATATGTGACAGGTCTTAGGGAGAAAAGTGGATGAAAAGCCTGAAGACCCAGCAGAAGGGCCCTAGTCTCTTTGACACTGATGTGCTCTTTCTGTTGAAGAGGAGAGCAGATTCCCTGGACATTTAGGGAGCCAAAAGCTGCCCCCCATCTCACTTCTGAAGAATCTGTTAACAGCTCCTGAGAAGGAAGAGGGGGATGAAATGGGAGCCCCAGATTTAAGGACAACTGCTGCATCCACCAGTGAAAGTCCTTCTTGATACAAGGTAGAAGAGGAACTACAAATTCTACGGGATGTACATGTTGATGCCAAAATTACTTCAGGAACCACTGAGATCTCTTCATGTTTGGTTTGTCAAGAAGAAGCATAGGGATGGTGGATGCTATGAATCCCAGAGCTGTCAGAAGCTCCCTTGCTGTAATGGAGGCCAAAGGAGGAAGAGTCTGAAAGAAGGAAATGAAAGTTAAGGCCTTGGGAGGAGGCAGGGATTCCAGCATAGGCACCATCTGAAACCTGCAACCAAAAAAAAACATGGCCCTGAAGAGTCAGAGAAGACTTTTTGAAGCTTATTGTAAACCCCAGGCTCTGAAGAAGAGAGATGGCAAAATGGAGATTTTGTAACAGGATCTTTGGAATGTAGGGAAATACCTGGATCCCCTGAAGCCTGCAAGAAGCAATCACAGGAGTGAGGCATTTGGTGAATATCCTTGGAGCATAGAAAGGCCAAAGGGCAAAGCAGACAACAAAATGCCAAGAAGCAGCAGAGAGCTGCAAACATTTCCGGAAAAGGGGATGGATCAGAATATGGAGATAAGCATCCTTGTGATCCAGAGACACCATATAAGCCTGAGGAAGTAAAAGCGGGAACACTGTCTGAAGGGATAGCATTCAAAAAATGGGCACCTTAAGAAATCTGTTTAGATGATTGATGTCTAGAATTGGTCTCCAAGTACCTTCTTTTCTGGTTACAAGAAACATCCTGGAGTAAAACCCCCTCCCCCTTTGGGACACAGACACCTCTTGAATAGTACCCTGAGTAAAAAGGTCCTGAAGCACCTCCGAGATAAAGGGGAGTTGTTTCTGAGGAATACATAAAAGGGGGAAGGAATTTCCACACCATGAAATACCCCTGATGAATAATTGACAGAACCCAGAAATCCTGAGGCATCTGTAGCCAATCAGGAAGAGAGAGAGGCATAGAGAAAGAGGACTATGGCTGGGTAGAATGGATAGTCCACACCTGGTTTATTTGGAAAGGAGAACTTCTGAATCTCTGAAATCGGACTAGCCGTAGTAGAAGCCCAATTGCCACCCTTTTTTCCCTTATGAGGAGGGCAAGATTGTCTGTGAGCAAAGGCAGGGTTATTGGGGTAGTTTCTCTGAAATTTAGAAACAGGAGAAACAAACACGTTTGAGTTCCTGTAAAGCCTTCCCCTTATCCTGAAAGGAATTAAATCATCAGCAACTTCCCCTAACAAGTGTTTATTATCAAAAGGGGCATCCATCAACTTAGCCTTGATATCATCAGGCAATGGTTGAAGCCGAAGCCAAGAATACTTCCTCATCACTGACCGAAAAGTAGCAGACTTAGAAGAAATATCTGCTGTATCATAACACTTGATGGAATGATGAGCCACCTGTGAGGAAGTCCCTAACAGGGAAAGAGCAGAACCTTTGCCCTCAGAGTCAGGAAGATCAAAAAAATAACTTAACAAGCCTCAGATAGGAGAGTCAACACATACCCGGGTATATGGATCTGATAGTTAATTGCCCTAAAAGCCAAGGTAGATGAGGTGTAAACCTTCTTACCTAACCTTTCCATGGTTCTGCTGTCTTTATCAGAAGGCAGTAACTTGGGAGAAGGAAGTAATTGAGGGGGCTTCTCGCATGCTGCTGACACCATTGAGGGGTTAATAGCAGGACGGTCTTTAGGCATCCTATGAAACCTATCAGGATTCTTGGGAGCAGGGGGCTGAGAATCAAGAGCTTTAGAGGCATTGGAAAATGCATCCAACAAAGCATCCAAAACAGGAGGAAAAGCAGAATGTTTAGGGAATTCCATATGCAGTAACTCATAGTACCTCTTATGGATCTCAAGGACCTCAGCACAATCCCATTTAAAAAAAAACTCCATCATCCTGGAGATTGTGTCCCCAAAAGGAATCTCTTTAAAGGGAGTATCAGGACTGGTAGATTATTCTTCCTCTGACACAAAGACCAAAAGGACAATGAATTTGAGAAGAGTACACAAGTGATTCCTCACCAGATTTCAACTCCTCCTCAGAGGAATCCTGTTACCTGGGTCTTTTAAGTGGAGTAGAGGGGTCAAGGGAGAGCTGGAACAGAAATTCCCTGAGGAGGTTTCAATGCCATTAGAGCATTAACCAAATCCTGAGTGAAAGCCTTCCACTCACTCTGTGGATCCTTAGAGGGAGGAGAAACATGTTTAGTTTTTTTTTTTTTTTTTAATGGAATGCCTGCCTTATAAAACTTGGAAGGCTCTGACCCAGCATGACATTCAAAAGTAATAGTAGGATCTTCTTCTCTTACTAAAATCTGAGGAACATCCCCTAGGCCCCTTGGAAATGACCAACTGTGGTTCCCCGTGAAGATCTGAAACGGAAGTTTGCAAAGCCTCCTTGGACATGCTTAAAGTCAGATCCCCACTGGCCTCCAACCTGGTCATGGCAGAGGGAAACCATCAGGCATTCACTCACCTCAGGAGAAACATCCAGCAGAGGCTGGACAGTGGAAGATTCTGGCCTAGGCTACTTCATCTTCTTCTTCCCTGATAGCTGTCCCTCAGGGCAGGATGTTCCCTGTATATATCTTTTAAGTCACTGATTATCAGGATATAGCACTGAAGAAGAAAGTCTACTACACAATGTTTTAGGTACAAACACCTGAGAGAGAAAAGGATGTATGGTTTTGACAGGTGCAGAGGTAAAACAGACACCGTCTTTGGCAGTCTTTTTGGGGAAAGCTGTCTCCCACGCTTGCATTTAATCCTTCTTGGATGACATGAAACCCCACAAGCAACCAAATAGACAAGTAAAAATGAAATCCCAATGAGGCACTGATCTTCAATGACTCAAAAACCATCAATGGAACACAGATCAACAATCAGTAGATGGCGTTTGGACTGGAGGCAAAAAAAGTTCTGAGGCTGGAACATCCAGATGTCACCTTTATGCCGTATGCTACATGCGAAGCATACATGTGACGTATGGTGTACCTTAAAGCAACCTAAGGCTTTGGTATACTAGTCGGACATCAGGCAGGGAATTCCCTAATGTAATGAATACTGCAACATTGATATGGAAGGACATCACTGAGTTATGCTACATTTATCATTGTTTAGTTTGAGCATGAGGAATTGATTTTAGTTCTTTTTGGAGGGCATGCGTATTCTAAGATGTAATAGTCACACCCAGTCTGTAGTCATAAGCAAACTTTCTTAAGCAGAGAATCATTATTAGTCTGTAGTCTGAAAAATAGACATTAAACAGGAAAAAGCCCAGTAGAGATCTCTGTGGCTTACGACTGGTCACCTTCTCTTGATCTGAGGAGGTATCACCTACTCAGACGATGTATATTCTATCCAAAAGTTAGTTTACTCTCCATTTCACTACATATGGATTTATGTTTAAGGCCATCAACTTATAAATAATACCATTGTGTGGTATGGGATCAAATGCCCAGGCCAGATCAAGGTCGGCAGTATGTAGAGTGTAACAGTGGTTGCCCACCCATGATAACTTCTCAAGGAAGTTCTTTACAAAGCTATATTGCAGTGAATTAACTTTAGATTTCTGAAGTCAGGACTTTTACACCTAGGAATGATTTGCTTTATAGCATAACAGATCAGGCTTATAAGGCCAAGGTGTCTAATGGTACCTAGTATCAGTGATGTGTCCACCATTGTAGAGGGACATTTTTGTTGCAGTGCATCCTGATTCAGGGATATAACCTATATCAATGCTTAGATTCAAAGGTCTGAAATGGGGATGTGAGTGCATTGTAAAACTTGTTTATTGGACAACCCAGTATGTTGTCTGGACCTGCAGAGGAATTGTTCTTAGTCTTTGAGAGTACATTAGGAGCAAATTCCTTAGGGATAACGGGGAGAGGATGACTTGGGGATGTTTTTCAGATGGGATAGTAGTTTCAAGGTAGACATTTGATGCAAACTTCTAGCTAATATGCTTGCAATGTCTTTTGAGTTTGCACAGGAGATTCCATTATAGAAAAGTTCAGAGCAGTATTTATAATTATGTCTTAGTTTTCTGACATAATTGAAGGAGGATTGCAGCTATCCTTTGCTGTAGATCCTGTTCTTAATTTGTGAGATTCTTTGCTGATCTTTCAGATGCCTTCACTTCCTTAGTGCCGCTAATACAGTTCTGATGCTATGGCATTCTAGCCCTACAATGCAGTTAAAGGGGTTTCTTCCTTCTATCATACAGTTTACATCTATTAACAGACAATGAGGATGGTTTATTTTTAATTTACTATCACCAAGCAATTCAAAACACTTGTTTCATTCATCTGATCTCTGTGCCATTGAGTAGGATGAATCTATATGCATTCATCAGGTTCTTCATTTTTAGCCATACTGGCCTCATCTGATGTAATACAAATTTACTGTTTCCTATACTAGTCTTAATAAGCAAAACTCTATTTGCCTGTGCCATACAAAGCAGACTTTGGAAAAGCTGCCCCCCCCCCCCAAAAAAAAAAAAAAACTAGTGAAAATATACTCAGAGTTCTGTTACACCGAACAAATGGCGTCAGCAGACGTGATGCCTCACTACTACTCTCTATATCTACAACTATGGCAGTAATATAGTACTGATGACTTTTTATGCTATCAGCAACATGATGCTATAGATAGCTTTGATCCATTTTTTAAACTATATTTTCCTAAATACTGTAAAAAAAAATAAAGAAAAATCTTTAAACATGTTCCATCACATTACACTACTAATACATGAAATTTAATATAACCAAATAAAAGTGCATCAATAGAAATCAATTTAACTTACTTTGCGGAAGTGGATTGTACAATATTCATCTACTCATGCCTTTTCAAAGACCACTCAGGCTTCACCCTCCTGGTCTAACTCCAGACCTCATAGGTGGACACTGCACAGCCCAGTCCCCAACACTAACTAAATGTCTCTGTCTAGATGCATTACTCAGAATGTATTCCTTCATTAAAAAACACCCACTGTCATGAAAAGGCCATCACTCACAAAGGCTGCAAATAAGCAGAAAGGACAACCTTTATCATTTCTTTATACTCAATATAAAATTGCCTTCATCTGTTCTGCCTATCATGGATACAATAGGGGGTGGTGTAGTCCACATTGTTGTTCATGGTGTCTATACTTTCCCTTCATGACAGCATTAAGCATCGCCAGCTAAAAAAACACATCTACACCAGTGATACTTGGATTATTCCCTTCTCATTTGTAGTAGGAACAAATATTTACTGTATGTCTATACAATCAGTCGATAAATGGTAAAAAAGTGTTCACTTTTATCACCTAAGACTGAGATTGGACTAACATACAATGTCACAGGAAGGGGGTGGGGGATGCTTAAGGTTGTGGAATGAAATTTTTTAGAGATTACACATTGTATCTTGACAGGAGGGATAAGGTCTTTACCACTATTTGACAATCCCTTTGTGGATCCTTGAGATCAGTCATGAATATACTGGAATAAGTACTGATGGCTATATCTGTCACTCAATGGACATCACCATGAAAGACAGTGACTGTACTGTGGGCTGGGTACAAGGCCTGGTGTGAATTAATGGCATGTCAGTATGAGAAAGTAAGTCTCAGCATACACTCTGTCACTTAAGTATCTGCTAGAAGACAACCAAAAACGTAGGCTTTGTCTTGTTGCCAAGATACTGTTGATAGAGAGATGAATGGGCTTTAAATTACCCACGGGTCAAACTTCAAAAAGATCCATCCATACCCCCTTTTCCTATTTTTGCACATGGGATCAGGGTGTCACATCAATAGTGACAATCATCTAGAGCCAAGACTTACACCACCAGATGGCCAGAGCTGCTGCAGCAGATGAGCCAGAAATGATTCCAGCAAAATCTTTTGTTGGAGTTTGGCATAATGGTTAAGGTGTTTACTTTATAGACTCAAGGCGCAGGGTTTTTCTCACATTGGGTAATTGACTAGGCTTAAAATGATCCACAAGGGCAGTTATGAACCTATAATTTGAGTATGTTAAATCTTATGATATTTAAGAATTAAAGGCAATGAAGACTGAGATTTAAAGATAATGAACTTGATACAACAGGCAGAGTAACTAAAAGCAGCATACACATAAAAGACCAGAGTTATAATCACAGTATTAACTATGTATTAACACTATTCTTACACAAAAAGCAGGGCTAAAGAACATGCTTTTCATAAAGGACCCAATTTTAGTAACCAGTGTAAAATGCCAGAAACACTGCTTTTTGTCTCAGAGCTGAGATAAAAGTGCCAGTGATTATTGTGACAAATGGGAAGCATGCCATCAGGTGCCGTTCTTTTCTGAAACTCAATCACGATACTGGCAGTGATGGTAAGAAAAAAAATATTACTGCAAGTCTAGTCTTGCTATTTAGCTGACAAGAGAAAATTTTAAAGAAACACTATTTAACAGCTATGAATTTGTGCTCGGTAGGGACTTTCGGTCTGCTTCAGTGATGGTCGTGTTATCCAGGTCAGTTCGAAACTATGAGTTCACTGATGTGTACGTCAATATTTTCATTGTTTCATTATTTGTTTTCAAACATATGTTCGCACATACATTGTACGACTATTTAATGGTAAACCATATATATATATATATATATATATATATATATATATATATATATATACATACATATATATATATATATATATACATATACACACACACACACACACACACACACACACACATGTACGTATATATCTCAACACATACACATTCCCCAAAAACATTCCATCAGGAATAAAATTTATGATACTTCATACATTTAAATATTTACTCAGTAGAAGTAGTAGTAATAGGCGATATAAAAAACAAAATAAATTTATTTGGAGAAGTGCACACACTCTCATTTAATAGGTTTGAACCTCTTTTAATCAGTTATTTTGTACAGTTTTTGTTTACCGTTATACAATTATTAATCTTAGTTATGAAGTCCAGAGCAGAATATTATTTTATCAGGTTCAACAAGAAACATATTGGTTTTGCTCTAAAATGATTTATTCACTATTTAGTTTGGTCTATGCAATCATAAAAAGCAAAGTAGACATGCCATTTCATCTAAAATATGTAATCTGAAAGAAGAGATGTATTATAAAAATATATCTATAGCTATATAGATAAATAGATACATTTATCTTCATAAAACATAACTGTATATAATTTATATAAAATACATGTTATATCCATCTATCTATATCTATCTATATATATATATATATATATATATATATATATATATATATATATATATGTTTATATTTATATATTTATAGTCTGAACATCAAACAGTCACCCGGAATAGGGAAATCCTGGGTTTGGCAATACAAAGCTGGTGAGATGCTGCGGTAGTCCTCCAATACAGGTGCAAATGTGGAAGCAGGATGTGCCAAACAGTAGCAGTTCAGATGAAAAACAAGGAGATGATGTTCAGTTTTGAATGAAGAATGTAAGTGTCACAAACATTGGGTTAAAAGGTACTGTGCAGCAAAGAAGGTTCTTCTTTCATATCTTTGTTGAAAATAATTATGCTGAGCACTTTCATAGATTAGAAGACTTCTTCAGAACAGGCAGTAATAACAGGGTTTTTAAATACTGTAGCAGGAAGGCATTGGGTAGGCAGTCAGCTTGACTGGACTCCTCAACTTGTGGATGTGTGTCCATGAAAATATGGTTGGTGGAAAAAATCCACCTAATTTGCATGTAGAAGTGTGTGGTTGGTGAAAAATTTACGTAATTTGCATATTAAGTCCTAGGCAGGGCAGTTTCTTCTGTTGACCGGTACTTTCTCCATGTGTGAATCAGTGAATATTTTTAATAGACTCACATTTTAAACAATCAGTGTTATTTCTTGGTGCAAGAATGTCAGACATTTGCAATTGGGGAATTTTAACCCTTTCTTGCTGTTGTTCAGTTTTGGAGTCGGAAAACAGAAGGAGCTGGTAGTACGACTTCAACACTCGTCCCGCACATACAGTGTTTTAGAGAGAGGTTCACCCGTTTTCTCCTGTATTTGTGTTTTTTGACTTTCAGTTTATTTGCATTTGTTAATGTCAGCACTGATAACATGTTCATATTTTTTTATGCATCATGCTCTACTATATCATAATGCAGCTATAAGCAACTGACCTACGGTAACTACTAAGAATTGTAAGAGCTGCAATTTATGTTGTAGCTTAGCTTTTAAAATAAATAGCAGAAATGTAACAAGTCATTATAATGAATCACCAGAACCTATTACATTTTTAATGTTTTCTTAATAAGATAATCAGTCCATTTGACAGTTTAACTCTCACTTTATCAAAATTATTTATACAGTAGATCATAAGTAAGACGATATTTTTGCAGATGGCCTAAGAACATGCTACAGTCCCATGAGTATGGAAACATCTAATTTCAGAGATAAATGTTGTTATCTACATATTTCTCTCTGGTTATGGTTTGCTGAAAAACATTCATTGTAACCCAGACTAAAACAACATAAGTAGATTTATTTATGTATTCTTTATTGACAGGGTTAGTCCCAATAGGTTAGTGGCCTCTTTTTAGAGGAGCCCCAATGCGGGACTTCTACTACTAGGGGAAATTCAGCCAGGGCATGGGGGAATTTCCCTTACTCTTTTCAATAGGTGCAATGGAATCTTTTACAGCCACCTCAGCTACCACCAACCCAAGCATGCTGAAATGCAGTGTCAGCAATCCAATCACTTGGAGTGGGAATATAACCTACAGCCATCCGGTCATCCAGCACCAAAGGCAAGTGTGCTACCTGGTTTGCCACTAATGCTGCTAATAAAACATCACAGGCAGATAATCACTGCTGTACTGAGAAGTACTGAAAAATGTTAAAACTAATGCTGTGTCTGATTGGTAAAAGGTGTCCTACTATGGCTAATGAAGGAAAAAGGGAACAGGGGACAGTTCAGTGACACTATAGATGATGTACATATCAGTGGCATCGGACAATACTAGGTTACATGTATCTTATAGATAGTGAGGAACCAGAATGGATTCAACTCAATGGAGCAGTGTTATTAAAATTTAATCAGATTTAATGCCAGTCCGTAGACCCATAGTGTTCAAGGAAGAGATATCCAACATGAGGAAAGTGGTCACACAGCTGCAGGTATTCTCAGATACTTGCACTGTCCACAGAAAAGAAGGTGACTTAATGCAAATCACAGGATCAGTATTCAAAGTCCTTTCTCGATCCCAGCTTAATAGCACAAAGCCAAGAATTTTCCTACAACAATAGAATAAGGACTCATGATGCTGTTAGCCACATGAACAACTTTACTGATTACAGGGTACTGAATGTATCCATTTCATACAAGAAGTACATGTGATATACAAATGGCAACCAGTCCTGCTATGCACATTTGTAGGAGATGGGTAGATATGTGGATATTTGAACAGAGACGTAGATACTGACAGATGATAGATATCTGTATTGCAGACGTACCTCTAATCTGTCCAGATTTTCGCAAAACGTACAGATTTTTTCCTCATATTTTTGGTCTGTTCTTCATAAAATATGTGTTTTTTTGGCAAATCACTAAATAATTATGATGTAGATCTACATTTCAGACTTCATATCATTCAGAAAATGCATACTAACTCAAATCCTGTTTTTCTAACAACTTTCTAAGTTTATAACAGCAGTAGTTAAAACCTGTTCCTATTACTGGGCCTTTGTCACCCCCGCCCCCCCCCAATATTTTAGGCTTTGTCAAGATTTCTTGCACTAAAAGGTTGAGAGGTATGCAGAGCTCTCACACATCTTAGGTTGGTGGTATTTTAATGGAACCTGCAAATTAAGATTGTAAGACTGTACAAGACATGTATAAAAATGGAAAAACAATGAACATAAAGCATGGTGTAGCAAGTCTCATGTATATATGTGCACAAAGATAAAGAGCAACATACCAAGTGTGATTGGAGTGTAAAACATTGCATGTCATAAATGTTATGCATGTGCTTCTAGAACTTTTCATAATGAATGCCACACGATAAGCTTTCCAGCTTGGTCACGCAACTCCAAACAGATGGCTGCAAATAGTTTTGGAAAATTACTAGAACAAAGTATAAATGCATACTAGGACCAAAAAGAAGTGATTTTTCAAGTGACCTAAAATGCTTCTCTTTTACTGTGAAACAAAGGGTCTATATCAGATAAACGAAAACGCAATCTCTCTAATGCTCATATGAGCAAATAATCATAACATTGAAATTTGTATTGTTCCCACTAAATATATATTCCTACAACGAGGTCGCACTACAGTGAGGAAAGGGCAAATATCTCATTCTTCACTATACTGCGATCACAAAATACCACTTCCGATGTTATGATTATTCGCTCATTTGAGCGTTCGAGAGATTGCGTTTTTGTTTATCTAAAGTAGACCCAAAACAAATGCAGACATGAGCAAAGTAGCTTTCAGCACATTTAACAATGCACAGCTCAGAAAACATGCAGCAGTATCAGACATGTAACCTGATTGTTGATATCCACAAACAGCAATATATGCAAATTTGGAGAAGGATCAGAACTACCTTATTATGAAGAGCAGGCAGACAGCAAGCCCATGTCACATGTACATCTCCAACATAAACTAGATCACATTTGCACAAACACAAATGATACAGCTGACACACAGAAAGAGGCACAGATAAATAGGCAAAATTTACAGCCATTAATATTACAAGCCAAATGTTGTGTCATTAGTATCATGTCTGTGCACTCATTCATGGTAAGAATATGGAGTCTTGTGATATGTATGGATGTACTGCATTTAGGAGAGATAAAGGACTGTAGCTGGCACCTGACAGTTATTCTACACAGCACAAAGATTCATCCATTTTATGAACTCCATGCTGCAGTGTTCATATTCTTTGATATGATACCTCAGAAGATGTACTCTGCATTTTTTATGTCTATAAAACATGGGTTACCACAGAGGGTTGTTTTAGATACCATGCTAGTATAACCACATATTTTCATGATCATATGGTGGGCAAGTGCTACTAGGATCAATATCCTCTGATAGTGTGCCTATTATGAGTGAATGCTGATCTTCACCGGATGTGACATTATGATGAGTATGATACTTTGCACACAGACATAAGTTTTCATTCAAGTGTGATACAAAATGTCTTTCAGACTTGTATGCCATGATCTGTTCTAACGCCATACTTCTAATACTGCTTGGTGCATGCTTGGTTACCTTCATATCTGTCGTAGGTATGGGTAAAAATCAATACTGACATTCGGTGAGTACCCAATTACACTATTTTACATGTTTCACTGTGTAATACATCAAAGAGCTGACCAATGATGATACCTGTTCATAGGAACATAGGAAGTTACTAGGATATTGGCCCTGAGGCACTTATAAGCTTAGCCAAGAGTTTGGCCCATGTTTAGACAGCACCCAAAGCCCCTGTCCAGCAGGGACACAGGTGGAGTCCCAGGGGGTGTATTTTCTGTTTTCCATCCAGTTATCCAGGTTGCTCTTAAAAAGGGATAATGAGGTACTCTGCTTCACATGGAGAGGGAGTCTAATGCACAGATGGGGGAGTCTCTGGGACACAAATCCGTCCTGCCAAGAAATTCTATTGATATCACAGACCAGGTTGAGGTTGCACATATGAGTTACTTGACTAGAGCTTGACTTGCGGATATGCAGCAGTCCCATCAAGGCAGGGTCTGAGACTGCTTTGTATGCCAGAGAGAGGTCATCTCTGAGGAGTCTGTATGAAACTGGAGTAGAAGCACAGGGATTTTAAGCTGTGTAGGGTAGACCTCTGTGGTCTCTCCGGCTGCTGCCTGTGCTTTGCAAGGTACATGCCAAATGGGGCACTGTACTCAATAATTGGCCTTATAAGGGAAGAAATACAGGGATGTTATGACCTCTTTTTCCCTGGATGAGATACCCTTACTTATGAGGTGGGCCATGTAGAAAGCTGTCTGTACAACGGAAGCGACATGGTGGTCAAAAGTCAGGTTGCTATCAACCTGGGTGCCAAAATCCCTCACTACTGATTGCATACTTAGGACACTGTTATTAATGTGATAATATGTGGGGACATCACTCTCCCCAAAGGGGATGATGGTGCATTTTTTGCCATTCAGCTTGAGGCCATGTTTTTGGCACCAGTCATTTTTTTTGTTGAGACCCTCTTGAAGGATGTCCACATCACTTGGGAAATTGATGACTGCACCCAGCTTGCAGTCATCTGCAAATATGGTCAGCCATAGCCCATTGGTTTTAGCCTGGACCTCAGAGAAGTATATCCCAAATAACAGAGGCCCCAGGACTAATCCATGGGGTTCACCGCTCATTACAGGTCTGCTGCTTGAGGTGGCCTCCGCTATTTTGACTAGGTGGGTTCTATCAGTAAGCCAGTTTGCTACCCATCTGGTAACATATGGATTGATGTCTAGTTGAGGGAGTTTATCTATTATGCCTAAGTGGGCAATAGTGTCAAAGGTTTTTGCCAGGTCAGGCTTTGGTTACTGTCTAAAATAAGTCATCCATATTTAACAGACATTACCTCCCCTTTACAAAGCCAATCTGTGTGGGGTCGAGTGTTTGGAGGTTGCCAATGTCCATGTTAATGAGCTTCATGATAATCCCTTCCATGGCCTTGCAGATCACATTGGTTAGGCTGATGGGTCTATAATTTCGCAGATCGGTGGATGCTCCTCATTTGTGTAAAGGGATGACAGTGGCTGTCCACCACTCCACTGGGACAAAGCCAGTACTCAGGTTTTGGTTGAATAGGGTGCCTAATGGTGCTGCAAGCTCATGCCTGAGTTCATGTAGGATGCAGCCTGGGACGTTATCGGGTAGGCTGTATTTTTTGCCTTTGAGACGGCAGTGATAACCTGTTCCCTAGAGAAAAGGGGTGGGGGGCAGGTACTGGGGATGTTCTGACTTACTGATGGGGGGACCAGAGAGGTGAAGTTTTCGCTGAATCTGTCAGCCAGTAGATTGGCTACATCTACACCATTTGTGTATGTCGTGTTTTTGATCATCATTTCTGAACAGATCTGGGTGCTTCCTTTGAGACAGTGGACATATATGAAGAAGGCTTTATGACTGTCTCCAGTAGATGTTGCCAATTTGGAATCGAAGTTGGCTGCAGAGGATTTCACTAGTGCTCTCATTTGCTTATTCAGACTAAGGAGACATTGCTTCCAATTGGGCACCTGCTCCTTCTTGGTCCTGGACAGCAATTTCTTTTCCTTTTGTTATATAGTTTATTTATTGCAGATGTCCACCAGACAGGTTTACTGTTCCTTGCAGAAGATAATTTTGTGCGGTCATGTATTCCTGATTCCATTCTTGTATATAGATGTTCATTCAGTACTTTGTTGTAGATTTGGACATTGGTGCCAGTTCCTTCAGAAGGGAGGGGGCCATCCATCAGAAAGTTGTAATCAGCTTTGGAGAAGTTTTTTGTTTGACCCTAGCTGGAGGGGGGTCAGGGGAGATGGTGACTTTGAAAGTGACCGCCTTATGGTCGGAGCTTACCAAGGAAGATAATACTCTAGGTGAACTGCAGTGGTTACTCATGTTGGTTAATACCAAGTCCAAGATACTATTACCTCTTGTTGAGTTATCAACTAGCTGTTCCAAGGCATTTACATTGAGAAAATCGGGGAATCTCTGGGCATATGTATTCTGGCACGAGTAGTTTTTCCAGTCTATGGTTGGGTAATTAAAGTCTCCTAGGACCAGGGTAAAGGGTTGAAACTTGATAGATTCAAAGAGGTTCAGATAGGTGGAAGGACATCTCGAGTCAAATTTGGGGGCCTGAGCTAGCTATAATTTGAATAGGGGTCTTGTCAGTGGTTAAATGCACCTGGAGTGTCTCCTGTGAGTCATAATGCTTGACCAGCCTGGAGGTGTGTGTGTCTTTAATATATACTGAAACTCCCCCTCCTTTGGCTTTGCTGCCCACAGTTTGGGGTTTGAATGTATGATAGGATGAGTAACCAGGTAAAGCTGGGTGCTCTCAGCAGCTTTGAACCAGGTTTCTGTGACTGCATAAATGTCAGGATCTTCCAAGGTTAAGAATGCTTGAAATGAGTGCAGTTTCATGTTTAGACTTCTAGCGTTTAGCAGCATGACCTTTAATTTGTGTTTTGTTGAAACTTTTATGTTGGTAGTATCGACTTCATGGCTTTTCCTAAAAAAGGCATTATGGTTAGGCAAGGGCCTTTGCCAGATGCCTGAAGCCCAAGTGAGGCAGAAGCAGGCCATCTCTAGCAAAGCATCATGGTCTGTCGATCATATCTTCCCAGGGTGTCAGGTACTAGATGCCCCCAAAATTACACCAGAAACTAAGCCAATTGTTAAAGTCAATCACTTTCTGTTTGTATCGCGGCATCATTCAGGGTGATGGTAGAATGCTGCTTAAGTCCAGGGACATACTTGCTTGGGACACATATTCAGCGAGCTCAATCATGTCTCTCTTTATATAGTCCAGGGAGGTACATCTCAAGTTGTTCACACCAACATGAACTATGACAGAGTCATAAGAGTACCTGTTGTTGAGAGACTTGTGTGCGTGTGTGATGTGGTGGATTCTGGCACCTGACAAACAACTAACTGTAACTTTCTTCTTATGCAGCCTTGTGAGAAGCACATCTGTGTGTCTCACAATGTCTCACAATGACTAATATTGTTGGGTTTATGGTTAGGCCTTAGTGGTTGCGAGACACTGGTGTGTGGATTATGCATGGTGTGTGGTGTGGAGGGTTGCAGAGTTGGCATGTGTTTTTGCCTCCGAGGTCTCCTTTGTTTGGGATTGTTTTTGTTGAGAACCTCTGCATATGTGGGTGTGTGTTGTCTAGTTGTGGGTGGGCTTTGAGGTGTAGTGATTGTGTTGACAACCTTCTCAGTGCTAGATATACTGGCTTGTGAGGTGGGGAGTATAGATTCTGGATGCTTTAAGTAATTGCATGTCTCACGGATTGTTTTCCTAGTTGGTAGTAGTAGATGGTTGTCCATGGCAGTTGCTGCATTGTCTCAGGATGCCCATATCAACCAGGCTGGCTTGAGAAACCATAGGAAATTGTCCATTCATATTTGTCAGAATCTGAGGGAGAGAGGCCAGGGAAAGCTAAGGGGTAGGCCTAAAACCCAAGTGCTTAAACCAAAACCAAGTGGCTTAGAATAACACTTAAAATTTAAACAGACAAAAAGCAGGCAGTAATAAATGCAGCAGAAAAGATGCAATTGAACACTTTTGAGAACAAGTAGCAGAAAAAGCAAGATGAAGTAATGCAGTAGGAGGAGGAAACACAAATACTGTAAAAGCAGCTGAATAAAGTGTTTTTTTTTTTTTTTTTATTAAAGAGGAAAAGGAGAAAGGAGGAACAGAAGACAATTCAAGATTAAGAAACCAAGGGGGTTGGGCCTTCCCAAATGTTCTCTCTGTATTAGGTAGAAAGAGCTAATGAGACTGAACTGGGAGAAGTGTCCCAGATCAAATTTACAGTAGGGGAGGGCAATTGCAAAGCCACAAAGTTTTAGAACAAGACAACAATAGGGAGAGACAGTGGGAAACTAGCTACACTATTTTAGGCAGAAAACACTACAGAAATGTTTTCCACAGCAGAAAAACATCAGTGAGACACATACTGAAAGTTTTAAACAAAAGAAGGAGCAAGAGGACTCTAGAGAATGCAATCACTAATGACATGCATACCATTTATAATAAATGCATAAGCTGAAACAAGCAGCTACAGGATTATGTTTCCTGGGTAGCATTAGAAATTATATCACCATAGCATGATATGCACTGGATGGAAAAGTTGCAACATACAATGTATCACCAGTCACCATTCTTTACCAACACTTCCCAGACAGAAGTACCAACACCACCATAAAAAGTCAGTAAAATAATACTGTCAGTGAACAGAAATTCATTCTGTGGTGGAAATGCAGGATCCTGTGCCAAAGGACACACTACCAGTCCTCCTGATATGCTCCTCATATTATTAACTTTAGGATTGCTTTATGGTTGCATTCATCTACAGTGATCTTTAGCAGTCAGATATGTGTGCTGTTCCAGCCACATACCCAATGCACATACAGTCCCAGCACAGACCATCAAACAGGACAATACCAGTTATTCCACTACTACAACTAATTGGTTCATCTTTCTTATAGTTCTCATTCATTAGTGCAATAGCCCTTTTTGTTGACATAGCAGCTTAACATGTGCCACACATATAACCTGAGTGTAATAACATCACAGTTACTAGTCTAAGTATGATGGCCACAATAATAATGACCACAATACAATGGACATGTACAATTGAGACATAATATGCTGTAGGTGATATGTGATAGACGTATCTGCTTACATTACTTATTCATAGGTTTTTAGGTTCATACTAGGCTATCTGCCCTGGGGCGATTATAAGCCTAGCCCGATTCTGTATTGCTTACGCCACCCCTTGATTTGAGTATACTGTGCCCTTTTTAAGGTTTAGTTTACTGTGCCTCTGTCTAATAGTGACACGGGAGTAATCCCTGGGACAAACCTACGATCCCCCATCCACCTATCGAGATTTGTCTTGAAGAGATTCAGTGAGGTGCTCTGCCTCACATGAACTGGAATTCTATTCCAGAGCGAAGGGAGCCCCTGGGTTATGAACCTGTCCCTCCAGCAAGTTCTATTTATTTCTGTGCTGAGGATCAAGTCCCTCGAGTGTGTGGCTCTAAGGGATTTAGATTTACTGAGGTGGAGCATGTCCATTAATTCTGGATTTGACATAGCTTTGTATGTCAGGCATAGATCGCCTCGAAGTAGGCGGTATGCAACTGAGTAGAGCTGGAGTTTTTTTAACCGAGCAGCATATGGCATCTGTTTGAGACCCTTGATCCTCTTGGTGAGATACTTTTGGGGTCTTTCTAATTGCTGCAGGTGTCGGGTAAGGTACATCCCAAAAGGGGCATTGTATTCTATGATGGGCCTTATGAGGGTTCTCTTATTTGGAAGCATTTTATTTTTTAAACCCTCTTTGAACTGATGCATTGTTTTCCTGCATTTCTAGTATACAAGCTGCTGTGGATACTGCAGATGTTGACAGTTACCTCAAGGGACATCTTATTGTTGAGGGTTGTTAACTGTTGCTGTGTTTTTTTCTCAACACACTCTCTCTTCTGTCAATATCAAAACTAAACATTGTCACAGAAATAAACTATTTAATGAACTTCAATTTTAGTGCTATCATTACCAAACTATCAAATGAACTTCATCGGAATAACTTTTTTTGTCAGTGTCTGTTCACTCATTCTCTGTTGTCTGCACTCCACAGTTGACATTTATTTCCCTACCATTCTCTTATTTGGAAGCATTTTATTCTTTAAACCTTCTTCTGAGTGCCATCTGAGACAAAACATTTTGGGACCCCTTCCAGCTCCTCTGACATGAAAGCATACGTCTGTGGTTTCCAAAAGCATAATTAGTTTTCAGTGCTGTCATGCTTGAAGCTTTTTACCAGTATTTACAAAGTCAAAGTCTGCTTCCTCATTCTCTGTTGTCTGCTTTTCAAATTATTGAATTTTCTTCCTTTTCTGTGCTTCTGTTAAGTCTGATGGTGAACTGCATCATTTAAAACATGCTGGGAATATCAACAGAATCAAAATGTTCACCCACCATTCCCATTCCTGTAATGGGAAAGCATACAGCTTCAGTTTTCCTAGGAATGCATTATTTTCAATGCTTTAACACTACATAGTCCAGAGCAATATTCACAAAGTCAATGCACCTGCTGCACTATTTGTAGCTTGACCTGGAGAAACAAATATAGGTTAGGTGTCTGCCATTGCTGTAGC
The DNA here is from genome assembly GCF_019279795.1 of Protopterus annectens. Lineage (NCBI taxonomy): Eukaryota > Metazoa > Chordata > Ceratodontiformes > Protopteridae > Protopterus > Protopterus annectens. Next base: position 556,490,794 of record NC_056749.1, on the reverse strand, counting down.
TGGGTTAAATTAGGGGTAAGCATATCACCATAAGAATACCCCTTTCATTGCTGTTGGTGGAGTACCCTATTCCCCCTGTTGAATCTAATGGCTGCAACTTTCCCCTTCCTGTATCTTTAACACTTTATCTCCCTACACTCATTTTATGCATTCTCAGTCTCCTAGCAGAAAATATGAACAGAACTTTCTACTTACTTCTTTCACTTCTTAGCTACCCTAGCATCTGCTGGTCTAGGCATGTGCATACAGACTGACACCCCATAGCATGGGAAACGTAACCTGCTTTTTCTACCTCCGCTGTGCTTCAGCTAACCTGCCCTTCAACAATAAAATATGCACAGATACACTCCCACTTTCCACCACAACATACATAAAGCATGCAATTCAGCTATAAATGGCCAAATAATTTAGCACACTCTTAAAAACATCAGGTTTGACTAACACCATGCCACTACCTAATAATCCAATAACCCTTCCCAATCCCTCCTCATACCATTCTATGTTATATAATTCCATTTTTTACTCTCCTTACATCTTCTTCTAAAAACTTAAAAGATCAACTGCACATAAACAAAACAGATGCATGCTTTAAGCATCAGTTTTAGTTGCTTTGCGCTGCTCTCTCTCTCTCTCTCACTCTCTCTCACACTTATGTCAGAGCTACAGTGCTACAGTGTACAGTAGATGTACAATCAATCATCTTATCTTCTGAAAAAATTAAGTTTAAAAATCCCAACATTGCTGATGAGAGTTCCTGGACTATTGTGTTCATTCCTGGGCAAAAGGGAGGTAAGACATGACACGGACACAGTGATATCAGCTAGTGGATAATGTTCCAAGATGGAGGCAGAAGCAGTCAGCTTTCACTTATTACAAACTAACACCATATACTTGATGAACATTCTCATATTATCTCATATGCATTATGCAAATGCAATAACAGAGTTAAAAATCAGCTTTGCTGTTGCACGAGACTGATGCATGCATGTTCTGTATATGAGATCATGTGTTCTAATTGCTGGGATCTGCCTGCTATTTAATACTGTTAAGCCTTTTAGCCTTTTTTGTGAAGTCTTAAGAAAAACAAACATGCCCACATATTTACTGATGTCCACTTCACAAAATGTAATCAAATTCAGATAAATATTTAAATAATTTGCTCTGCTTTGGTCACTATGTCACCATCAATGCATGTAGTGCACGTCATCAGAACATAGACACAAATGGCCACTTGCTGAAGTCCACAGGTGTATACTAGGCTAATGACCACAAGGGCCTTTTTAAGCCTAGCCATGCATCCCAAATCTCTGACAAGTTCTGGTACCCTTAATAAATGTAAGCAGGGGCTTTGGAGATGAAACATTTTCAAACAGGGGCCTGGGAGATGAACAATTTACAGGTTGCCTCTTTCCATTAGAGACATAGCTGCCAAACCAGGGAAGAATTTCCTGCTGCCCATCCAATATTCCAAGATGTACTTAAATTGTTTTTGGAAGGAACTCCGCTTCACATGGATGGGGTGCCTTTTCCAGGGATGGGGTAGTCTATTTATATCACAAGCAGGGTTTATGTCTTTAAAATGGGTAACTGTGGTGCTGTAGGTTTAGTGGATACACAAAAGGTCCATCAGTGTTGGGTATGACAACATCCTGCATGCCAGGCATAGATCTCACCTCAACAGCTTGAAGGAGACAGAATACAGGGATAAGGCCTTGAGGTAGTCTGCAGAGGAAATTTTACTTATGCCCTGTATTCTTTTAGGGAGGAATCTCTGTTGACATTCCATTTGTTGGGTGTGCCTGGTTAGGTACATGCTGAAAGGGGCACTGTACTCAATGATAGGTCTGATGAATACCAAATACAGTGGAACAGTGACTTCCTTGGACCTACATGCCATACCTTTGTTTATAAGTTGTGCAACATATAATGATTTCCTCACTACTGTAGACAAGTGATGGTCAAAGGCTAGATTTCTGTCTGTATGTGTCCCTATCTCCCTGACTACTGGCCCAACTCTCAGAGATGTGTTGCCAATATAATAGTTACCAGGGGTGGATAACTTGCCGAAGGATACTATTATGCATTTTTTGGCATTTAGTTTTAGTCCATGTCTGAAACCAATTGTTTCTCTGTGTCACCCCTTCCTGGGGAGCATTTGTGTTAGTGTGGGATTCCATGACAGCTCCTAATTTGCAATCATCTGCAAATTTAGTCAGCCAAAGACCATTGACATTGGCCTTGACTTCAGAGAAGTAAAATGGAGCAGTCCAAGGACTGATCCCTGTGGGACCCCACTTGTGATTGGCATCTCTGTAGAAGTGGAATCCCCAAATTCTAACTTCCTGGGTCCTGTCTGTGAGCCAGTTGCCTATCCACCTGGTGACATACGGGTTTGTACCTAACCTTTTGAGTTTGTCAATAATGCCCGAGTGGGGTATTGTGTCAAATGCCTTAGCCAGGTCAAGGTAGGTACTTTGAACCATTTTACTCTTATCCATTTCTTTGGTGACCTTCTCAAAGAAGTCCACCAGGTTGAATAGGCATGACCTGCCCTTGACAAAACCAAACTGGGTTGTTTCCAGTGTCTGGAGGTTTGCTATATCATTACTGATCATTTTCATGATAATTTTTTATATGGCTTTGCATACAAGACTAGTGAGACTTATGGGTCTCTAGTTTCCATGGTCTGTAGATGGCACACCTTTGAGCAGATGGATGACTGTTGCTGTTCTCTATTCATAAGGCCAGATTGGAGGCTAAAGTTAAATATTTTATTCATTTATTTATTTTTTTATTTTACATTTGTTTACCAGGAGAGTCTGGCTGGGCATAATCCCTTTTTCAGCGGAGGCCCGGGGAGAAAAACTCCATTGTTAGTAGACAGTTTTGTTAGTAGAAGAAAAATCTTAAATACAATGAAGATACAAAGTAAATAAAATAGTAATATCCATTCATGTTGGTAAAAGAGTAAGCCAGGAAAAGTCCGATGAGTGGGAGACCTGACCATGGATCTTAGATAACAATGCTTCTAGAAGACAATTTGTACAATAGTAGGAGGTATTTATATTGTGAACACACACACACATTTCCTCAATTACAACAGTACAATCTGATATAAATGTATATTTTTTTCTGCCTAGCAGGACCCATTGTTGATACATTTTTAACACAAGCAGCTTTAAAAATACATTTTAAAACAATACACTTTCACTTCTCATCCTCATAAGAACTATACACACTTGAAACCTTACTTTATTGTAAGATGTCTTACATTTCAGTTGCTAGAAAACAAGCATACTGTGTACCAAAAAACATTGCATAAGAAGCATGCAGATACTACAAAACCTCTGACATTTTACTATATTCTGTATTTAGCCACATATATTACAGGTTTAAATGTAGCTACTAGGCTTGCAGTCTAGGACACCATAAAGTAGGCCTAGCCAAAATTCTCAATTGCCCCAAAACACTACCTGGTTAAGTGACTTGCTCAAGGTCACATAGTAGGCAAATGAGGTTGAAAGAGTCAAATCTTGTGCAACCCTTGCCAAAGGAAGCTGCTTATTAACAAGTCAGAGCTTTTGTCATTTGCACTAAATGCCATATTCAGACAGACCAAAATCATTATGTATCTGCAGTACTTGTCTGTTTAAGTAGTGTAACTGTCTTATTTGTTCTGCAAGTGAATTTACACTTCTTGTATCCTAATAGACTATTATGTTTCATATGTAAAAGCACTGCATACCACTTCAGCTACCCCCAAATAATAGGGCTTGTGGCCTTGTATCTGCAGTAACTATGTAACACTGAAAAGCAGATACATATAAAGGAAAGGAACAAAATAAGCAATTCATTGATGATCCCAAAAGATCTTTACAAAGCACTGGGAAACAAAGCAAAATGAACAGAAACACCACCAAAAAAAGACAGCACGTTTTGGAAAAACATTTATGAAGACTCTGTTGAACATAAAGATGGTGAATGAAAAGAATTAAAAGAATCAGTAATGAGATCTACTGTGGAGGATATGAAATAGGATGAAATAACAGCCAGAGACATTGAGATAAATTAATTAAAACTTTGAACTGTAAAATTCCAGGCTCAGTTGAAGTACCTAACTTCTGGCTAAATGTATTAACATCTTTACACAAAGATTTAGCCTTGAGTAAGAATTACTTATATGTGCATCCCAAACAGACCCCAGCCTGGTTAACAGTAGGAAAACAGCAAAATTATATTGTTCATTTTGAGTGAATAAGCAAGCCATCCCAAGAAATATAGAGCAATAACTTGACTTCTGACACTATACAAATTATCTACTGGAATTGATGCAGACAGTGTTAATAGTTATTTAGAAAAAAAAAATCAATTATAGCAATAGATCAAAAAGGTAACAAAAGAAAAACATTTGGAACAAATTATAAGATGGTTGTAAAAATCTAAGTAAGGCATGGATGGATTACAAAACAGCATATGACAGCATCACACATTCACGTTTAAAGGGATGATTACATGGATTCCCTTTGTAAGCTCAAATGGACATAACATTGAGCTTTAAAAATCAAGACCACAATGTTGAATGTTGTAAAGATTTAAAGCACAGAATATCGAATGTGTAGAATGTCGAGTGTATGTATGTGAGGTTTGTACTTTAGTTGTAGTATGGGAAAAAGTTTTGCAATGTGTGATAAGGGTTTTTATTGGTAGGTCTGGGTTATCGGTAGTGTTGTTTTATGTGTCTTGAATAGTTTTAGTTTTGTGCTGTGACTTTAAGAGCATGTTGATTTTGTCATAGCATCATGGTGGAGGTTATGTTGGCGGTATAAGGGAGTTGTTCTCTATGTTTTTTTGGGATGTGTGAGAAAAGGTAGGGAAATTTTAAGTATTATGTGTGCGTTTGTGGAATGATGTGTGTGAGTGGAAATTGTAGATTTGGGAAAGTATTTTCTTTCCTGTTGAAGAGGTTTGGATATGACTAGTCAGCTTATATGGTGATTGTTTATTTTCCTTTTCCTCACTGTAGTGCATTCTCGGCGTTGGTATATTTAATTTGCAGGGTGTGGGGGAGGCTTGCCCCCCTGCAAAAAAAATGTTAAATTTTGTTTTATGATGTTGTTGTGTTTTTTTTTTTGTGGTGGAGTAGTTGTCGTGGAATGAGTGTTGTACTTTTAGATGTTTTGGGACTCACTGTTGATTTTTTTGTGTATGTTCATTGTTTTCAGCTTCTGTTTTCAGATGTTTCAGCATTTTAAAGTTTCGTTCTGTGGTCTCAGTTTTATGGTGTTCGACGTTGTGGCATTTCGACTATATGAAGTACATCTGCTTACAGATGTATAAGATACACTGTACATTGATCAATTACATTACAGTAGCAATGAAACCGTGGCAAGCTACTTTGACGATGAGCCATGAGAAAGTTTAAATTATCATCCCAGGGATAAAAATTCAAAGGGGGATATTTCAGGATGATTCTTTATCACCACTGCTGTTTTTTTATTGCTGTTAACACATTTAGATGTTTACTTAATAGATTAGGTTATAGCTAGAATTTGGCTCCCAAAAAACAACCTTGTTTGAAAACTTATCTACTTTTTGTGGGGGACTTAAAACTGTGTACTTCATCAGATGACAAGATAACTGCAAATGGTTAAAACATTCTCAGATAATATAAAAATGACATTTGGTCTTGATAAATGTGCAAAAGTAACTTTTAAAGCAGGAAAGCTGCAGCACCAAGATAATATCAAACTGGAACAGGAATGTGATATAAAGGAACTTGAGCAGGAGAGCATGTAGATGAAGGGTGAGAACAAAACACGAACAAATGAGAATAAAGCTCAGTAAGGAATACTTCAGAAGGTTAAAACTAATATTGAAAACTGCCCTGACATCTAAGAATAAATTCCAAGTTATATATCAGTTTGTTCTCCCTGTTATAACTTACAGTTTGTGGTGAATGACTGGATCCAAAAAGCATTGGATCAATTAGACCAGAAAACAAAGAAAATACTTCAAGTTTATCAAATTATATATACAAATGAATGTATAGGGGAATCTCAAACTGACTACAAGTATAGATCTGCAATTTTGGGACTATGAGTGCATACATATGTGCTGACCTTTTCAGATCCAAACATAGTGACATTTTTAAAATATATGAAATCATCTAAGCTGACATCTTTGCTTAGTTTAGCAGAAGCATTTTGTTATCAAGCAAGAATGTAAATGCCACCATTAGCAAACAAAAATTAGAAGGCAACTGAATGTGCAAAAAAAAATAAATAAATAAAAAAAATAAGAAACAGAAGAAATAATATTATTGAAAGGACCAAATGAGCCAGAAAGCAAAGAAAATCTGGAAATATAGTGGCAAGTGCAAAGAACAACCTTGTGAACCTCAGAATGGTTAAGGAAAGAGGCAAACTGGAAACAAAATATGAAAGGTTAATAATGACAGGTCAGGAGAGTGAACTACATGCATGTTGGCTTACAAACTCCATTGAAAAAGGCAAATGTAGATTCTGTAAAACAGAACTGGAAACAGTCTCAAATCTTGTTGCTGGGTGTGATATACTAATGGCAGAGCGTCTGTATACTCAAAGGCACAATCATTTGTTAAGACTGTTGCATTGGGGCATACCTCTCAACTTTCCAGATATTTGCTTCACATTTTCTGTCTGTTCCTCAAAATGTATGGCTTTCTGGAAAATCACGGAGGACTGAAGTCACTAAATAATCACAAATATTTTTGTTCCAGAAGTTGTATCCTTCAGAAAATTCATACCAATGCAAAGTCTATTATTCTAGCAACTTTTTAAGTTTATAAGTGCAATATTTAAAATCTGTCACTATTTTTAGGCCTGCCCCCCTTATTTTTGCATTTGTCCAGATTTCTTGTGCTAAAAAGGTTGCATTGGGGATTGTGCAAACACTGCAATATATAAATAGATGAGAAGCATGGGAAATGTGAACCACAAAGCATCCCAGAAAATCCTGAGGAGTACATCACATGGAATCACCCATTACCAGCAGTTCAAAAATGGATGTGAGAAAACTAAATATAGTAGACCATGAAAAAAAAAAGACAAAATTAGTACTGATCACCGATATTGCTGCTCCCCGTGATTACAGTGCTTTACGTATAGAAAGAGACAAAGTCATAAAATATCAGGATCTGCAAGCAGAAACAAGAACAATGTGGAAGAAAGATACTCAGATTGTTCCAATAGTAATAGGAGTAACAGGTATAATAAAAAAGAATTTAAAGTTGTACTTAGATACGTTACTGATATATGTAACCCATTATGAATTACAGGAGGAGGCAATTCTGGGCACATTGCAGATACTGAGAAAAGCAATCCTGGCTAACATCAAAGTCTGAAACAATACTAATTTCATCTACTCTAGTTGTACTCAACATAGGAGTGGGATTTATTCCTGTCATTGCAAAATTAAACTGTAAGAAAGTCAATCAAAATGTATAATAGTCAACCCAGACTAAGATAAAATGTTACACAGTATGCTAGTAAACTCCATTCAACTATCCTCTTGATACTGGTATATCACCAACATGTCAGCAGTGCAGTTCTACCAGAATCTTTCCACCATCATTTTGGAAGGCACAAAGTACCTGTGGGTAGTCATATGTCACAGTGATTATGCTCTATGCAGATCAATCCAGCATGTGTCATCCAGTAAACCAACAAACCTCTGGAAAATTGCTTGTGTACTCCTCAATCCATAAAGCATCTACATAAACTAAAGTGGTAGCATAAATCCTGACTAATCTCTGGCTGCATGGATCAAGGGTACCTAGCAATAACATTTGGTCAAGTCAGTACTTGTTAAATAAATAGACCTACCCAATACACCAATGATTCATCTGTTTTGAGTGTGGCCCATGTGGAACTGTGCGACTATTCAGCATTCTATAGTTTTTTCACAACCGGATGCTGTCAGTTTTCATTGGCACAAGCACAGCTGGTGAGGCCTTGGACACCTGGATAAATCGCAGTTTCAATATCACTGTCAGTGTTTGCCTAACCCTTTCAAATATCCCATAAGAGGCTTATCTGATGAGCCACTGTGGTCCAGAGTCCACATGTTATCCATAAGGCAGGTATATGCTGGATACCAATATACATATTCCTAAATGTTAGTAATATTGTCCAGATTTCCTCAAACTGGCTAAAATTAGCTTTAGGGATAGGGATACAACACTAAAAGAGGCATTAGAGCATCATTGAAGAGATCTTCCCATCATCCAGCTTTGCTCCCATGCTACCCCCTGCAAATACCATGTAACAGGGCACTTTTGCCATGACAGGGCTTTTATATTTGAAATTGCTTGACTTTCTCTTTCTGCCAGCTGCCTGGCAAGGTTTCCATGTAAGTAGCATGACTCACTTTTTTCACAATGCTGATTGGACTTGTCCAGGCTGTCTAAATCTTGTGTCTAACAGGAATAAGAGCAATCACATGTGTTCCAACAGAACATTGGCTAGCTGGGTACCTGTCAAATGTTTGAATGCTCAAAATTTCAAACGTTACATGGTTGAGACCAAACATTCGAAATTTTGAGTGCTCAAGGACAGACTTTCAATGGCACCATACAGTGCAGACAGGGAGAATTTCCCTTTTCTGCACTGAAGTGCAGTCTTGGAGTTGGCTATATTTATGTAGGGGGGGTGTGGGGGGTGCAGGGGGGGCTTGCCCCCCTGCCTACACTGCTAAAAAAAAAAAGAAAACATAGGGAAAAAAAACACTTCATGTTTGAACATCCAAATGTCAAACATTTGGTCTTGACCATGTAATGTCCGACATTTTGGATGTTTGAACATTTAACAGACCGGCTGTCCTGACTGTCCTGACATACTAGACTATTTGATGCTACTGTGCCTTGCACTCCAAGGCCATCCCTGTCAGCTCCTTAAGCTAAATCCTGATGCTCAAAATGCATTCCATAACAGATAATTTATAGGAATTCCACTCATCTACCCACTCATTTCAAATTAATTCTAGGGTCTCCTAACTATGTAGCCATACAACAGATCAAATGGTGAAAAACTGTGGATTCCTAGGGCAACTCTGTGCCTTATAAGAAGAAATGACACAGATATTTTTCACACTTCCTCTTGATCTGATCTACAAATATCACATCATGGTCTTGTTTGTATCTCCATATCATTTGTCTATGGATGGTAGGGGCATTTTTTAAATGCTTTACTTAATTCTACTTTCACAAATATATCTGACAAAGTGGGCATCTCTATGTCACAGTATTTCTTTAGGAAAACCTAACCTGATGAAAATGTCTGAAAGCAGTTGTCACCACCTGTCAGTATCTAGTGCCACAGTCCCACTACCAACAGGATACTTTTCTTATCTTTGGAGTTTAAGATACAATACATTTCACAATATTGACAACTACTCCCTGAGATGAATCCTCAGTAATAGGAAAAAGCATCAAAGCAGCCTTGGATTGATTCTAGTTTTGGCAACCTGTTGACCAAGCTGCAGTTCCCTGTTGCATTCCATGCAATCCAATGTCAATAAGAATTCTGATTTTATACTGATCTCGTGACATCAGCTATTCAGGCTGAACAGAAGTGGCAAGAAAAAGGGGATGGAAGCAGTATACACTAAGCAACATAAATTATAAAGTAAATGAAGACAGGTGAGCAAACAAAGGATGTACAGAAACAAAAAATATTTGAAAAAAAAAAAACAGCAGTATTGATAACAGTCTGTCTGAAAAAACAATGAAAAATAGTGGCTGGATACAAAATAATGCCCCTCACATGAAACTGGTGGAAACACTGAAGGGAATATAGATAAGAGAGCAGTTGATTAAATAGGTAGAAGAGTGGCTGGGTGAAAGGAAGAAAAACATACAACTAAGTAACCCTTTCAAAGTAACAAAAGGTGGTCACTGGAATTTGCCACTGTTGATCATGCATGTAGTGTTCTTTGCCATCTTTATATGAAACACCACAAGGGGCACTGAGAATATGATCAACCTATTTGCAGATGAAATTAATTTAGAGTGAAAAAGAAGACTTGGGAAGTGAACTTTTAACTGAAACTTGAAGTTGCTGCTAGAAGTGGTTGAAAAGTAGTATTTGAGTTTAAAGTACTTGGGCTGTAAAAATCTCAACATGGAAAAGAAATTAAGAGAAGGAACCCTAGAAAAGCATTAATCATGGAATAATCTTGGAAAAATGGTAATTGCATAAATGAACTCCCAGGTACAAACTTACACAGTTACAGCCAAAAGCAATGAGGTCTTGGGCTGTATCATTAAATGAATAGAATCGTTGAAGACAAGAGAGACAGCTTGTATTATCCCATCTGCAGCACTGGTCAGACCAAAGGTGGAGTACTATGATCATTTGTGTATAGGAAAAAGAATATCAAGCTAATAAAGAACAGGAACGTACAAAGAAGGCTCCTACAGTAATAAATGGGATGGAAAACAAGAGGTATGAGGAGACATTACAGGATCTAAAAGTGGTGGCTGGTGACTTCAAATCAAAGGGGGGATGCAGGAGACACCTAAATTGGATGGGGCCAATTGGAATGGGTGTGGTCAACTGGAAAGGGGTAGGGTATGCTAAAAACAGCAAAAACTGGGATGTTAATTAAATACGCTGCCCTGGGTGCCAAACCATCATTATGAGAGTCCAACCAAGACAAAATGAATTGTAAATTAAAAAAATATTTCAATGCATTGGCTACATGACAGTTTACTTAATATCTAGATGGAAACAAAAAGGTTTTGTGGTATGAAAAAATAAATCATTTTTTAAATGCCAGTCAAAATCAAGTATAAAAAAACAAGTAGCACTCAACTCAAACCACTTCTCCTTGCACTGCAGTTCTAATTATAATTTATATTCAGCTTTATAAAAGTACCAAGTAACATGCTGAAAGTAGCAATCTGTGTGATACCCCCAGTTGTAAAAATGTTTCTTATCCAGAAAAGACCTGCTGCCTGACGACAACTATCTACTTGTTTCAAGGGGAAAACATGATCAAATTAAAAAAAAATTAACAGCAAACAAGCTTAAGATAAATTTTTAAAGGATTACTGCACAGGTTATGGACCACACATGACAGATTGGCATTCTGTTTAGTTTACGGGTAAAGCCTGCAAAGATGACTACAAGTTTCCAATAAATGTAATGAGCTTCTGAAAATGCTGTAATCCTGTCCTTTATTACAAATACTGTCATATGAACTTCAATGACTAAAGCTTATACGCTATCTAGTTATGTAAATATTATCTGCATGGCAACAACAAAAAGGCTTTCAGTGTTGGAAATTATTTAACAGTATGCTTATTAAAGCATACTTGCCTCTTAAAGTCTCAGACAAGTTTGTCTAATGGTCATTAAAGTATTGCTACTTAAACACAGAGCAACAGGCACTACAACAACATACATTTCTGAAGAAGCATAAATCAATGGTATAAAAATATAACAGAAAACCAGAACATTCTGCAAAATCAATGACAGATGAAAAGCCACTGAAGTACTTGTGTCTACCTTGGATAGGGGTATACTCTGCACACTTACACTGCATAATTGCTCCTTGCCTTGCTTGGACACATCCAGAGTCACTACATGGGGGAGTGGGGTGCAAAAAGTATGTCACAATTTTAAATGTCTCTGGCTGATGGTGATGGCCCTGACACATTTGTCATACCTCTCAGCCTCAGAGCAAGAAATATGGACAAATGCTTAAACAGAAGTGGGACAAAGGCCCAAAATAATGACAATTGTTAAATATTGCTCTTATGAACTTAGAAAGATAATAGAATAGTAGGCCTTGCATTAGTATGAATTTTCTGAAGGGCATGAAATCTGAAACTCAAATGTCTGTCATTAGTTTCCAACATTAATCTTTAATGATTTGCCACTAAATTGCCAGAAAACCACAATTTTATGAAAAACAGACCAAAAATGTGATGCAAAAATCTAAAATAGCCACACAATACTGCTGGGAACTTGTCAAAGAAGGGACACTTTTTTAATATTAGTACTGTTAACTTGAGCAGCTGACAAAATAAGAGATCTACATGCATTTCTGAAATTAAAAGTAATCTATAACTCTGATCATTACAATTATTTATTAATTGTAAACCCTCCATGTTTTCTTCGAAATTTGCCATTCTGCAGAGGGATTATTAGGGGGACAGCAACATTTTCAGCCAAAACCGGGGACAGTTAAGAGTTTTGGATATACGTAATTCTATAAAGTGATTTATTTGCTCGCACCTCTCAACCTCTTAACACAGGAAATCTGGACAAGGCCAAATATATTGGGGAACATACAAACAGTACTAAAAATTGCACTTGTATAAACTTAAGACAGTTGACAGAATAACAGGTCTTGCTTTAGATGCATTTTTCTGAAGGGTATGAAGTCTGAAAATCAATGTCTATCATAATTTAATGACTTTATTCTTAAATGATTTGCCACAAAACCACAATTTTTATGAGGAACAAACCAAAAATAAGAAACAAAAATCTATTCATGATGCAAAAATCTGGACAGTTGAGAGGTATAGTTCAGCTGGGGCTGTCTGAGTTTGCCACCCTCCCCCCCTTACAAAATCATAGTCAAATGGGGCCTCCCCCTTGCAGCTATTCCAGTGTCCTATCACTTGGCTATTTGACCACATTTACCATAAACACTGTAATGTGCATACTGCTTTACTTCTGATGATGATTTGGATTTCATTTAAAAAATGTATTTTACATTTTACAGCACAAACACTAACAGACATCTGCTAAACAAAGCAATGCAGTCTCACAATGAAAATAGACAGTATTAAAACTTCTCTGCCCTTGAAACTCAAATTAATTGAAACCTACATTCAAAGAAAATACATCTGGCCAGTGGCGGATAATGATTAACTTTGGGCTGTTTTCAAATCATAGGCCCCTTGCACAGGAAAAATACATGTTCTTTGATACACCTTCCTGATTGTATTAAATTTATATTCCTTGTATAATACAGTGCACTTGTTAGAAGGCATTTTAAATTTATTGTTTTGAACATTTTTCTCGTAAACATTGATACAAAATGCATGCACCAATAATGACAAACCTGCCCAATTCAGAACATTTCCTTCATAAAAGTATACTCAAACTTCTACAATCCACCATTATCAGTAAATATGCACAATCTCTGCAGAAGTAAACATCATCTAAATAATTCCACATTAAAAAGATTTGTAACTAAATGAAGAGGTTGCTGCTAGCAAACAACTTTATATTCCATTCTTTCATCTACAAACAAAGTGCCTGTTGCCTTTGAGGAATAAATTGCCTATGTTACAAAAAAAAAAAAAAATGTTACGCTAGTAATATTGCAATAAGGAATGGATGACAAACTGATAACAGGTTCATTGTTACTAGGTATCTCTGCCAAAGAGGACATTCTCAGGACTGCAGCATCTACCCCCTTTAAAAGTACAACATAGTACAGTATCAGCAATGCATATATATATATATATATATATATATATATATATATATATATATATATATATATATATATACACTGTGGGAGTAGAACCTACAGCCTTCTGCATCAAGAGCAAGTACACTGCCTGTTGTGCTATTAACAATCCAAACAGGTTCAGCATAAGCAACACTAAACTTCTCTTCAAGCTGTCAGCTCCTTGTAAAATCCACTCAGCTGTCAACTGTATCTGTCAACTTTGATGTACAAGAAATCTGGAAAAAGCCAAAATTGAAAGGGGGGGGGGCAAAAGCCCAACAACTAGGGACACATTTTAAACATTGCTTGTATATTCTTGAAATGTTGCTAGAATAAAATGCTGCATTACCATCATGCATTTCACTGCCAAGCCTGGAACTCAGGACTCTGTGCACTACAGTCAGACCAAAATACCACTATACCAAATCAGCTGTTTCTTGAAAGACAAACTGAAACTTAAACGGCTATCATTTAGTGAATTCAGTTCTCACCGCAGCTCTCAACCTTTTATCACAAAACACCTAGACAAAGCCAATAATGGGGGAATACAGCCCCCAAACATATTCAGTGTATTCAGTTCTCACCATAGCTGTCAACCTATTAGCACAAAAAACCTGGACAAAGCCACTAATAGGAAATACAGCCCTAAAAATAGGGATAATTTTCAAATATTAATCATATAGACAGAAAATTGCTATAATAAAAGGTTTTGTGTTACCATGTACTTTCTGAAGAATATGAAGTCTAAAATTCAAATGCCTGCCATTATTTAGTGAATTCAAAATCCTGAAAACCACAAACATTATGAGGAACAGAACAAAAATCTATGGGAAAATTTTCACAAGTGGTGGTGGGTAGGGATGCTAAGCTGTAGCTACCTACTTGCCAAGGCTCAGGGTTTGAGTCTATCTCCTGAGTTCTGTCTAGCCACCAGGTATATGTAAATGGGGCATCACTCACTCTCTCTCACACACACACACACACACACACACACACACACACACACACACACACACACACACACACACACATACACATTCATTAATGTTTGCCCTGTGAGAGCAAGACAATAGGTCTCAGCCTGCAGACATTGCAGTCTGATGCCCTTCAAGTCTATGAGCAAGTGCAAGCACTTAATCATCTAATCCAGTAGCACTGCATTTCAGCCACACTTCCTAACAGTAAGGACTGCAAACATACTGTTGCCATGTTTATGCCACAGACCCCTGCAGTGGCAGTCAGAAGTAGGCCCCTGCAGCAGCAGTTGATTGCTTGTTAGTTTAGAGAAAAACAGTCAGAAGTGAATAAAAGCATTGGCACAAAAATGTGTGTGGTCTAATTATGCATATTATATATATATATATATATATATATATATATATATATATATATATATATATATATATATATATATATACACACACACATACACACATATATATATATATATATTTTTTTTTACTTTTATTTGCACACAATGTATTTCAACTATTTGATAAATTCATTGCAATCATGTTTTACACTGTTTCTGCCAAAATTCAACACAAAAAACGGTAGAACTCAGGGAAAGTAAGACCATTTTGTACTAAAACTATGATTGCATTACAACTGGCTTTCTGTTTCTTAATCATGCTCTTTGCGTTTTGTGATCTTGATGTGGGTTTTTCTAAAATTAATTAATTTATATGGATGAAAATTAAAATTTTTCATTATTTAATGTCTGCATATGGGAATTTGATGTTTGGAAATGACAATGTACTGCAGGGCCACTGGCATATATGAGTGATCGCTTGTGCTCACTGAAATGTGGGTTGACAAAGAATGCCTCCATTTTTCATTAGGAAGCCAAACTAATTGCATCTTTACACTCCTTTCCATTTTTTTTTTCAAATGAAGTTTAAAAACAAAACAGACCAACAGCAAATACTATATAAAAAGAAAAAAAAATAAAATGAAAATGTGTTCCTTACAACGATTACAATGTATGCAGTCAAAATCATTATTTCACAACAGCAGCATATTATGCAAAAAAAGTTCAAAACATATTTTACCTAGATTTTTCAAAAACTGACCATGGCTTAGAAACCATACAGTGTAGACACATAACACTAGCAGCATTTTATTTATTCAGACTTGGGTTTTCATATGATTCCATTTGAGTGTTTGTTTTCTGAGATATTTACAGAAATATAAAATATGATCCTTATATCCATTGCTAGATGTGTAAACACCCATTATCTGTAAAGCTACATAATTTACTGTGTCAGTGATAATTTTCTTCAGCATCATCTACTGTTACAGCTTATGTCATGCAATAGTTTGTAAATAGCTTGAATATAGCAATATTTAAGAAAATAAGGAAATATTGCATATTTTCATAATGCTAAACAAACAAGCAATATCCCCAGTCTAGTACAGTAAACACTGACAGTGTCAGTACATTTTTTCTTTATCAAATTATTACATTTCACACTAGGTCTCATAATATATAGGCTTGCTCCGTTACGAAAATAGTAACGCAAATATTAAAATATTTCTAAGTAACTAATAATTAGTATTTTGTGCTTCAATATGTCAGAGACAAATAGTTGTGCTGTGATTTTATTTATACCTTACAGCATACACTTTCACATATGTTTTCTATTTTTAATTGAGGAGGGACTTGCTTAAAGATGCTAGCTTGACATAGTGCCATATCATCATAAGAAGTTACTTTAGTGGGATTACACTAAAAGGCAACGTAGGCTCAAATCAGCTAAAAAACCTCTTTGGATCTACACATACCAAACCATGAAGACAGTTAAGCTAAAAAAGTTTGCTTATATATATAAACTACTTACATATTTTAATATATGACTATTTAAATTAGAACATTTGCTTCAGCTTTTATACTAATTTTATATTCATTCTATTTTAGAATTCAATAAGACTATGATTTAGTCAGGCCCTAGTAATGATAAAGCAGAGGCTTAGTGCGTATCATTTCTAAATATTCAACAGTAGCATTTAATGCACTTCTAGGGAATGTGTGCATATTTTACTGCCTGAGATCATGGCTTCACTGGTAATGATGCACTGCCTACATTAACAGAGGAAGGCATTACATCCTGAAAAATTCTAGGAACAATGTCTAAGAAAACAGAATATTGTTTTATCAATCAAAAATGCTTTTGCAAGTGGGTGGTGATTTTCTGTCACAGAACAAGACTAAAAAGCCATCACTGAAATACTGCTGCAAAGGTTTTACTATTTCTGCTTTTGGATGGATGCAGTGGAGGAAATTAGGTTAATGGTGGCAGCTGTTTCCATGGAGCTGTTGCTACATCATGAAGACAGGCAGCAGAGTCAGTGATAGCTAAAGCTAACCACAACTCTCTTACTCAATCTACTTAACCATAAAAATCAAAGCAAGGAAGCGGCCCTGTCTTCTCTCTGCATGCTAAACAGATAGTTGCTGAGGATTGGAAGCAGCACAGCAGATGGCGGACAGTATGGGACAGACCATATATTTCATGCGATATATGTCTATACTGTAGTGGGTATTACAGTAAGTTGTGATAACCAATCAGTGGAACAGCATTTTATCTCAAACAAAAGTTCAGTAAAGAAATGCAGTTCTTATCAAAGAAGTCAGTGTGCAGATAACTAAAAACTAAATTCATTCACAGTACAAACTTTTCACTTTGATTAGATGTTCCTTTCTAAGTAAGACTCTGGCAGAATAGCTGGTCAAATTAAAATACTTAGAGACCTCAAGGCAGCCAAGGTAGTTAACTATTGACCTAATGCCAGCAGCAAAACAGTTTTGCCTTCAATTCCAAAAAAAAGGAACAATAAAACAGCTTCACTTTCTACTTGGGCAATAATATGTCCAGCTAGCAGAGGAGTAGCTAGGTCATTTGAAGCCCAGGATGAGACCCTATTTTAATGCCTATCCCACCTATAGAGCAAAATTGTGCGTTGACAACAACTTTTCAAACAAATATAGACCAGGAAGCTCAAAAGCATGTTGAAATAGTACATTTTGAAGCATTTTTCGGAATTAATCATTTAACTGTCATCTAATGCATGACCAAACACAACGCAGCTTTAGTAATTTAAAGAAACCATACAGATATTAAAAATGAAGCAGAATTCAGCACAATCCACATCTGTTGGCATATGCACTCCAAGTGCAAACAGCAACATAACAAATTAAACTGTTAACAGCTTGGTAAATATGATCTGAAACACAAACACATGAACTCTGTGTGTAACACAGAAAGGAAAATCAAGACCCAAGGGAGAAGCAGCTAAAATATATATCCTGACTCTTCAAAACATATCTATAATGTATACTGCACAAAAACGTTTAGTGTGCACTGTGACACCATTTGTATCTGAAGTGTACATCACAGTGACAGCTCCTTGTAACACAAAGTTTTGACAAGCAGTGCTAGTTCAGCGAACACTGGATAATCTACACAGCAATGTGTGGTTTATTGTCTGCAAATGGCATGTCCCAGTGGCATAATAAGATACTGGATACTTACATCGAGTATGGTTATGGTTTAGTAATAGGAGTGTGTTCTACTAGACAGTATAGGCTGCACCTCTGAGTGCTTTATTTATGTTATAAAATGACCCCCAATCATAACAAAACATAAATAAAGATAAATGCAAAGTGTCAGCAAGTAGGCAACAGAAGATATAAACGATTATTGGGAAAAAAGATGCAAAATAGTCCCTTGGATTAAACTGCTTCTGACAGTATGAGTCATACTGGATTTATTTCATGCACACAAGGTACAGGTTTTATTCTTACCTTTCAGGTGAAAAATTTGGCTAGCCTTAAAATTGCATACAAAGGTAGATAGCCTACTACTCACCTATGAACTTACACACACACATCTTCTGTTACTGCACAAAACAAATCATATTAGATATATATCCAATTCTCAAGTTATTCATCAATAAAGAAAGTGTCTGAACTAAATTAACTTCATTTTAATTAAAATAGACATCTTTTAAAAGCACAATAATAATCCTAAATATCAAATCATATAATTGTATACTGCATTACATACACTTATCCTATTTTATGATACTCTTCAGCTGTTTAAACACCAAAGGAGAAAAGGTTTCCAAATTCCTACACCAATGTCTGGCTGAAGATATACAGTATGATACCTTGGCAGCACAATTTATTATTTGGCAAATCTGCAGTAATCATGAATATTTCAGGGTACTCTAATGGAGGCCTCAAGGAGCCTATAAAGAATGAGGTACACGGTGAGGCCCTGTTTTTGATCAATTTTTCTCCTTAGTACACTTAGGCAACAAATGAATTTTCAGAATATTAAGCAACATGTGCTGCACACTTAGCCCTGGTTCTAAGTTCCATACTTCTCAACAGTCCAGATTTTTTGCATAATGTCCAGATTTTCACTGCATAAAACGTATGGTTTACTAACAAATCAGTGAGGATTGGACACATTAAATAATGACCAACATTTGTGTTTCAGACTATTTCCTTCAGAAGATGCATGTCTATACCTGTTATTCAAGCAAGTTTCTAGATTTAACTTTATAAGAACAATATTTAAACTAAGAAAAACATGCGAGCCAGGGAGTACAGCACATCTTAGTTTTTAATTTTGGATGAGCCCTTTTGTTAATGAAGCATTAACTTCTTCAGATAAAGTACAATACACAAACAGGTCTTTAAATAAGGAAGTAATGGTCATGTGTTTGCCAAGCCCTCTCTGTGATCCAATCAAATGCTTAGTTTCTTGTTTGAATGTAGTGCTTTCAGGAAGTGCTGCTTCTTTTCTTGTTGTTAAGTTAGAAAGCATTTAATTTCATTTATTCAAATGTAGACAAGCATAACTAGTGTGTAAATAGTGAAAAAATAAATAAAATAAAACATGTAACAAAATTAGAAGTAAATAAATAAAATTGTTTTACAACGGTCTATGAGAAATGCTGATGTTGAATTACTGTTTAACTTTCAACAATTTCCATTCAAAGAATAAGTAATTTAATTTCTTAAAATCCCCACAACCTTTAAACATTTTCATCTCATCAGAGCCTTCAGTTTAAGTGCTGGGACTATAGAAATATTATCATTCAGTCCTAGCCACGTTCTGCCATTGAATTTAAGCTGCCTCTACAGTTCTTTCTTTTCCAGGTTCAGTGACCAAGGACCTCCTCTCATGGTAGGGCTGACTTTTTCTGTACTAGTAAACCTGAATTCATGTCCCGGGTTATTTTTAACATGTTTGTAAAGTGCATTTGTTTCCTTCATTTTTCTGATGTCATAAGTATGTTCATATATGCGTTCTTAGTTTACGTTCGGTCTTCCCCAAGTAAAACCCAGGACATGATCGCCAAAGGGCCACATAAATTACACAACTGTATTCACAGTTGTATTTTCCTTTTATTTTGACAGTTTGTGACTTGATTTTAAAAGACTGTCCTTTCTGTAAATATATTCAAATTGTAACATGTCTGCATTTTTTCATGCTGGAAGTTTTTTGGGGGGGCTGTTTTGTTATTCACTGTTTCTAATATCTTCTTGATATTAGTTCCTTTTCTGTATATAACAATAGTTTTTTGTCTTATTTTTTTCATTAGTCACTCTTTCTTCTGATACCAACAGCCAGTTTTTGTTCAAAATCCATTTGATAAGGCTGCTACCAACTGTGTAGGTGGAATAAAGGCATTTTTTAAACTATTCTCAAGTTGTCTCACTGAATTTGTATTTGTAGAGATGAGTATGGCGTTCATTTCAAATATTATTTCAGACATCTGATCCAAAATTGGGACAAAGTACTTTCCTTCATGTTTGTAATCACTTCATATATTATCTCTTTGATAAATTGGTCAGGGTAGCCACATCTTTTAAACATTTCTTTCAGTACAAAAGATTCATCTAGAAAGATGTCCTTCTTTGCAGTCATCCATGCTGCCCTCAAAAACTGTCCTTTTACCATGGCTTTCTTTTGTGTGTATGAATGTGAACTTGAGAAATGAAGGAAGGCATTAGAATAGGTTGGTTTGCGATACGTGTGATGCTTATGTTTTTGTTTCAAAATCCTTTGTTATTAGTAGTAGTACTACTGTACTCCCTGGCTAGGGTGCTTTTCTTATTTTCAGTTTGTTTTAACAATATTTAAAACCTGTCCCTATTTTTAGGTCTTTGACTCCATTATTTTAGGCTTTGTCCAGATTTCATGTGCTAAGAGGTTGAAAGGTATGGCTCCCTCACACTGCTTTCAAGAAAGGCAGACATATATGTTACTTTTTACAATGATTAAGAATAGATTAGTAATATAAATTTGGAGGATGTGGGGGGCTTGCCCCCACAATGGGGATCCAGGAGAGCATGCCACCCTTGCATAAAACAACTTAAATGTCAGTAAGCTAGTTCATCAGTATGTTTAATCATTGTTGAGTCATTGTGGAATGATGTTTTTATCCTTGTTTTAAAATCAAGATGACTATATATTAAAATTATGCTTGGCTTGCTGCACTGCTGCCTGTCAGGCAGGGTAGCTGCATTATTTGCATTATTTTATTAAATATCATGGCAATCCCTTCAGTAGCCTGTCCAAGTATGCAAAAGCTCCAGAATGAAACAGCTCCCCCAACAACTCCTTCAGCAATCTGTACAAGGATGCCCAAACACCAGAATCAGTTTCCTCAACAACCCCTTAGGCAGTCTGCCCAAGTATGGAGAAGCACCAGAATGAATCATTTCCCCCATCAACTTCTTCAAGCATTCTGTACTGGTATGCACCTACACCAGAATCAAACAACAACCCCTTACGCAGTCTGCCCATGTATGCACAAGCACCAGAATAAATCAGTTCCCCCATCAACTTCTTAAAGCATTCTGTACAGGTATGGACCTACACCAGAATCAAACAGTTTCATCAACAACCCCTTAAGCAGTCTGCCCAAGTATGCACAAGCACCAGAATAAATCAGTCCTCTATTATTTACTTCAAAGTTTAGACTTTCATAGACTTTTTTTTTCTGCCTCTTCACTCAGTCTCTCTCCAAACTACTTCTGCTGTCTGACCCTGGCCTGGAAGTTGGCCAATTCGTAAAAAAAAAAAAAAAAGTTTTTTTTAAATAAAAGTGCCTACAGCAAGCAATTTCTGTCAAGAAAAATGATTTCCCTCAGATCACTCTGGGCAGCAAATATATAACCCATGGACCTTCTTTATTGCACAGCAGGTCAATCTACCTGTACAGCCAATCACAGAAAGTTTTGGTGCAGTGCCCATGCAAGATGACATAAGTGGAAGCAGAAGGCATGCATCTCGGACATCCATTTAGGATTTTTTTAATTTCCCTTAAAGGGAAAATTTAAAAAAAAAAAAAAAAACCTTGAATGCGATGTTTTCTTTATTTTTATTTATTTATTATGATCACTTTTTTTTTTTTTTTTTTTTAAACAGCAGCTGTGCAGATTGCTTCCTGGACAAGACAGCACCTGGTATAATTGCCTCATTTGCCCTGACCTGTGTATGCTACTGACAACTGGAACATACTCCCTATAAAGCTAGCCAGGCTATAAAAAAACTTTCACTTGCATGACAGTGTGAGCCAGATTTGCTTTCACTTTTTCAGCCTGTGGTTTCACAGGTCCACAGCACATCACATAGCCTAAACAGCAAGCTTCTACCACACCTAAATTGTACTTAGATAGATTATCAATCCAGCCTGACAGAGAGAGAGTAAAACAGCTAGACTTATGGACAAATGTATATCCAAATCCTTACAGAATATTACAATGCCATCCGGGTAGACTGCTGTATATCTGGTATGGAGGTCTATGTATTTTGTCTATCAGCCTCTTGAAAGTTGCAGCTGATCCACTGAGACTGGAAGGCTATAATTTATAATAGAAGAGCTAGACAGTATGGAAATGCCATGTTTTCTTGAGCATTTGGGTCTAGTGGGTTTTGCAATAGTCTTTAGTTAAATCTAAATTACATAGAATCCTAACCATTCCCAGTTTCTCAATCAATTCTTCCACTTGACCATAAGGATAGCAGTCAAATCTAAATATGCTATTTAGCTTTTCGAAGTCATTACCATATCTCATACAAAAAAAACATTAGGCTCTGGTTACAGCACAATGGGATGTTCTCTAATATACATCTAAACAGCTTCTAAATGTTGTGCCTAACTGCTTGCCACTGTGACTCTGGTCTTCAACATGTTTTTGATGTTACTTTCCCTCCATGTGCAGGTTCTTTGTTAGGCTGAATTATCTGATCTTACTAGGAAGTATGGAGAATATGTCTATTTCTGAGTGCAAATTAGTTTACTTCCTGTTTCCGAAAACATGGATAGCGACTATCTTATTTTGATTCCAGGAAATACAGACAGTAACCTACCTTCTGTAAACATAATTTCTGCAGAAAGTTCAGTAGAACGCTTTTGCCATGGCTTCAGGCATTTTACGTAACAATTGTTCTGATTTATTTTTTCCAAGCAGTCTCTGCTTATAATTCACTTCACCTATTTTCTGCTCTTACTTCTAATGGACCTTGCTACTTTGCAAGGAACCTGTCTCCATGTTGGATACAATACAAGTTCCTTATCTCCTATTTGGAACTCTCTTAGGCAAGCATTCCTCTTATATACTCTGTTGCTCCTGCTCTGACATCTCCATATGCTGTCTCAATAAAGGCTTCACAGTTCTTTACCTGCCATGCAATTCAAAAAGTGTTCTATTACACTTTTAAAAAGACAGATTTTTCCACCCATGTTTATTTTGCTTTATCTAGCAAGTCTCCAAGATGTTTGCTACACAGCAAATAGAAGACATGGCAGCAGCTGCTTCCAACTTTTCACATGTATGTCTGTATTCCTTGTGATTACCCAACAATGGACCAGTCATGTGTGTGTGTGTGTGTGTGTGTGTGTGTGTGTGTGTGTGTGTGTGTGTGTGTGTGTGTAGGTGTGGTTGGGTGCGTGTGTGTGTGGGTGGGTGCGTGTATGTTTCTGTCCTGTGATGTACTGGTACCACACCTGTTAAGTTGCTATGTATTACACACAATGAATGCTGGGCAATGGCTGCTGTTTCCCAGCAACCTTTATCAGATAAATCATACAATTGCCAAATTAATGTATAAAGGAACAAAGAGTATAAACAATGAATTCTTGATCAAATTATGCACAAGATAATCAGCTGTACAATCAGTCAGTAATTGTGTTGTAGTGGTTGGATTACACTCCAATAATGGTCAGCGTTAGTCTACTATGAGGCCCGATCTTAACAATACTTAGAGGGGTACTTAATGTTTAACATTGCGTCTGGCACTAAAACTGACAGAGCTGACCAGTAACCAATAGCAGCAGCGGCAGGACATGAAATGGTTTAATTTCATGTTCTCCTTTTGCCTGCTCTGTCTGCTACACTGCAGTCACTATTTTGATTCAGTCTGGATCCCTTACATGAGGAAATCTGAGAACATCATCCACTTCACCATTGCTGCATGTTCTGCTTAGAAAAAACACCAGTTTTTATGTTAGTTTTATGTAAGTAGTATTACATGGTGAATTTCTTGGCATCTGTGTCTCAAACACATAATAAACTTGTTATGAACAGAGACCAGATCATAATCCCCTATATTATATTATCTTGTCTGTATTACAAACACTTTTGCTTGTCGCATGATCCTTCTGCTCAAAGAACACTTGTACAATAATTGGGTATGCTCCTGCACTACAATGGGATAATTTAGTACATGCCCCCATCCCACCCACTCTAATTCCTCTAACCAGTGCATACAGGCTACTTCCTCTCTCATTCCACCAATACCCTAATCTAACTTGCTACTCCTCCTAACTGCATGTTAAATTACAATTATGTCTTCCTTGTTTGATGCTACTACTTGTAACCATGCAAATAACATACTCCTATTTGATAATCACTGTCTCTATAATCCAATTATGCATACAACTTAAGATGTTATATAACCCTATGTATAATCATGTATAATACTTATATATATATATATATACATATATATATATATATATATATATATATATATATATATATATATGTTTGTTTCTTTCGGCTTTTCCCGGTTAGGGGTTGCCACAGCGGAACTCTATAGATATAAATACATATTTTAAAATCTATGTATAATTATGCATGCAACTTACTATGCTTATCTAATGTTCTATTCTACGTCTTCTGTTTGAACCTTTTACACTGTTTAGAGCTTTTCTCCCCGGGCCACTGCTGAAAACAGGCTACTAGCCCAGTCGGACCTTCCCGGTAAACAAATGTAAACTAAAATAAATGATCATCTGTGATTTGTTCTTTAGAACATTGCTTCACACAGCATCTGCCACTCAAACTATAGTCTGATGGTTTGAAGAAAGTAAGTTCCTGTGTGGTTTACATTAAATCTAATGTAGTAAATGACTAACAGTAATGTATCAAACTGCTTTCTTTTAACCATTTTGTCTCATACTTTTGTTCTATGCCTTGTAAATGTTTTGATTTTCTGGAAAATCACTGAGGATTACAGTCAGTAAAAAATGCAGACAGTGTAATCATACAATTAGGGTGGTTTCTGGAAAGTTCTTGCTTAATTTAGATTAAATGTAGTGTAGTAAACAACAGTAATGTTGCATAAACTGATGTCTTTTAACGTCATAAGAGCTAGTGTTACAAAAAGGAAAAAACACTTCCTGAGTGATCAAGTAAGCCATATTAGCTAGTTTGTCGATACTCTTGAGCTGTATGTACCAGTGTGCAAATGCTGGGCCTAAGGTTAGCTTGGTACATGTATATAGGTTGACAGATGGTTAAAGGGAGGAGGCACCACAGGACAACTAAAAGAAAATAGGCAGGTAAAGTTAAAGCAAGCAGGAAGAGGTCAGCAACAGATGGGATGCAGAGGTTAACCTAACAAAAATGGCTATGCAATGGAAAAGGTTTGGAATAAAAAGCATGGAGTTATCTCTGCTGAAATCATCCTATATCCACAACTGTAGTAAAGGCAGGTAAGGGTAGGTGGTTAATCTCTTTGAAAGATAACAATATAAGCAGAGTACCTTAACTATAGAATGGATAAGCTACAGTTGCATAGAGTGATCAGTAAGTTTTTGTGGTATTAAAATGTTTAAATATTGAGTTAACCACCTGAAGTACTGATTTTGATTTCATGTCCTGATTTTACATTGTCTTAGACATTTCTATGCAATAAGTAAGTCTTTTTACTGAGAGGAAGACAAGTATTTGTAGATAGAGACCAGTATTCACAGCCAGAATGATAAAAGCCACGGTGGTACAGTGGTAGCATTGTTGCCTCACAGCAAGAGGTTCTCCTGTTCCATTCTCGGCTGGAGTGCCTTCTGCATGGAGTCTGCATGTCCTCCCCATGGTTGTGTGGCCACTGAAAGACATGTGTGAATGGGCATGCCTTCACTGAAGGTTGGGCATCGGGCTGGCAACTCAGCACTATAAAAATCGACTGCCAATCATTAGCGGACCGGAGTTCTGCTATGGTGAACCCTAATCGGGAAAAGCCAAAAAGACAAACAAATATTCACAGCCAGAATGATCACTTGTATCAAGTAGGTCACAACATTAAACCAGCTCACCTTACAGTTTTCATGGTAGCCCCTCCTCAAAATCACTTGCCCCTTCACCTTGCCTCTCTACAGGAGATGTGTACAACTTATTTGGTCTTGAACTACTGTGAATCATCTTCACAGACACATCTGTCTGACTGGAATGGGAGTTGGGAGGGGGGTGGGCAAATCTGCAAATGTATGCATTTCATCCATGTAAAACAAATACCTAGACCATCAATGAAAACTATACAAAAGCAATGCTACATGGATTACCATAAAGGATTAAACTAATCTGATGTGCAGTACCACAAAATAATTAAAGAGATGGCATAATATAAGAAAGCAATATAATTCACTGTCTTTACATTTACAATTCACTGTCTCCAAGTTTCACTACTGACAATATTCATGACTTTTGTATAATTAACTAATCAGTAAAGCAGAACTTATTCAAAGCAGACAAAAATGTCAGTTATTTTTTATATGATGCCTTGAATCAGTGAGCATTCAGGCATGACTTAATAATATAAGCCCTTCTAAAAGATAATAAAACATAATTTAAGAGGAGAGGGAAAGTGAGAGCAGACCATGCACCATACAGCATAACCCACAGATATCACTGCACAGATCAATTATACTGTGTGTGTTTTACAGTAAAGGAAGCACTAACCTGAATGTGATGGTCTATACTTGTAGACTGGATGCCACCTCTTTACCTGTACAGCTGCATACGGAGCATGAGCCTGCAAGCATGGGGTCCCTTACTACTTCTACTGTCAGGATTTCATTATTAGTCATAGTGGGACTAGAACTTGGAGCTGCATTGGCAATATGGGTCACTTCCCCACAATACTGGTACATGACCATGCTATGCAGAATGCAACATGCAGTAAACATCTTGCACACAGTAGCTGGGTAATACTAAAGGGCACCCCCAGACTCTTCCTGGCACCTGAATTGGCTGTTCAGTAGATTAAAGACCCACTCAATGACAATACAAGTGTGGGACAGGGATGTGTTACAGGTCTCCTCTGGAGCTCTAGTTGGATTTCTTACTGGTGTCATGAGTCATGGCTCCAGTGACTATCCATTGTCACCTAAAAATAAATAGATAAAATAAAATAAAATAAATGAATAAGAGATAATGGTGGGGAAACAAAAATAGTATTCAGTACATTCTAAGATGGCCACCATCTAGATAGCACACACTTCAGCCTGCTCCCAACATTAGCTATAAATCTAACCTAATCGAGTGTTTCCATTACTACAAAATTCTACAAGCAAATACCTTTTGCATAAACAAATCTATCCAGGTACCTACAAGGTAGTTATTTTCCAGATGTGAAGTAAGGAAAGGATATACTTACCCTGGATTAGAGAGGTGGCTGTGCAGTGACTCCTGTACATGTGCTCGGGCCTTCTGGTATATAAAAGGTTTCTGTAAAAGAAGAAAAAATAGAAGACTTCTCAAAAAGCAGGAAGAATGGATCAAATGGAAACACACACTTCCAAGACAAGATTACCACTAATTACATTTCCTGAAAAAGAAATATGTACTAAAAGACAGAAATCCACAAAAATACAAGCTGAAACTCCTAAGCAACCACAGAAATCCAAAACTGAAGAATCCTTTGCTATAGAAGAACTAAAAGCAGCCTTGCTTCCCCTGCAAACAGAACTACAAACATTCTCTTCAAAATTAACAGCATTTGGTGACAATCTAGATCAAATCCTGACCAGACTGGACAAAAATGAGGCAAAAATCCTGAGCAATGAAGTAAAAATTGATGAGATACAAAAAGGCACCTCCAATACTGAGAGTTCTATCACAGAAATGCAATAAAAACTGATAGACCTTGAAGCTAGAGCAAGACAAAATAGTGTTCTAATTAGAGGCATCCCAGAAAAGTATGAGCAGTCACAGTTAACTAACAGTTAAAAAAAATTTGATTTCCTTCTTAAAAACAAAGAACTGTCCTAGTCAATCACAATAGAGAGAATATATCATGCTCTAAGAAAAACCCAGACCATGGATGCCCCCAGACTAATATATGTAAGAATTCTGAATGCCACTCATGCTCAAAAAATCATTCTAACTGCAAAAAATAAATCCATCATTTGGAAAGGAAACAAGATGACTATCGCTCAAGATCTGCGTTTGCCAATCAAACTAAGACAAACACCATCACCTTTCTGTGCCTTTTTAGTGAACCGAAATATCAAATTCCAGATGAAATACCGAGCAACTCTATGTTTTCAATATAATGTCACTAATTACATGGTTAAAAACACTGCAGAAGCAAAATTGGCTTTCCTTAAAGCATTTAAGGAGCTCCCGAACAAACTAACCTAAAGCAATGAGCTTATCTATATAAATGCATGTAAATATGAAGGCATCAGCCTACAAGGACATTTAATTCCATTCTTATAAACAAATAATAGGGTAAAATCTCCAAATTACCTTCTTATTGGAAAGCCATTTTGATTCCTTTCTCAGTGTTCTAAATCCAGGCCTAGGGACATAGCCATGATGCTGTAAACTGACCTACGATCTCCCAGAAGTGCATCCAGATGAAACACAGGAAAAATGAGGTTATAGAGGTCATAGTTCTTTGTATGGCATCTGTTTAAGGCCAAAATACCTCTGCGAAACCATTTTCAAACAATAGCATTGATGAAGGAGATTCTCTGCTTCTGAAACTAACGGAACTGCACCTCAAACACCAACAAGCAAGAAGAACCCTTCTCCAACGATGATCGGAAGGTAAACATAGACTATGTAATACTACAGAATTTTAATCTAGGCTTCTAATTTAAATCGGTGATGTCCATAAGCAACATTCTGTAAGGGTGCTACAAACAAATGGAGGCATAAAGATACACATGATGTTAATATAAGCCCTTGTAAAGTGTGTTTGATGCTGTGCTTACTGGAAGACTATTGTCATTCAGAGACTTAATTAAGAACAACAAAAAGTCATAACGACTTTTCTGTTTATGTTTGTATTTGTTTTTGACTAATGTATGCCTTTGATGGGGTCGGTTATGAAATGCATAATCCAATGAGTTATACTGTTATGCTGAAAGGTTGTATGGTTTTATTGTGAAATACTTATAGCTATTAACAGCTGTATTGTATATATAGGTAATGGAAGCTTTTAAAATATTGCTACTCTTAAAAATGTCAGACTTGCTGGAGGAGCACTCCTTGAGAAATAGAGCTGCTAGCTCACAATTCAAAATGGTTGTTGCTAAATGACATGTATGTACTCCACTGTTTTAAAGGCTAATACCATGATGACAATGCTTACTGGTTGGTGAAACTTCTCTATAAATATATGTGCAAAGGAAAAGGAATGCCTAACTAAACTATGCACTTTTAAGAGGACTATATGCTTGTTTTAAAACTGTATGCTTGTCTATCAGCTTAGAAAGGTAAATAAGGATTACTTACAAAAATAGGAAACTGCTCTGGCATTAATACTTGTAGTGTGAGTAAAATAACAGAAGGTGATGCGTAATCCTACCAGTGTGTCAAACAATGTTGTGTCAACCTATTTAACGTCAACACTCAAAGTTTTATAAACTACTAGACACCTTAAACTAGATAAAGGTATGGTACACAGCACTCAAGCTCAAAGTGGTCAATGTAATTAGTGGTTAGCAACCATGTAATTGAATATTTACTGAAAGGGACAGGGCAGGTGGTCATGTGCATTGGTGTAAGTCTGATGGGACTTAGAATGTTATAGAATGTTAGAAAATGTTTGTATTATAGTTATAAATGTTTCACTTGTTTCTCTTTCAGATATAAGATATTCATGGGTAAGCATGGAGGGTGGTCTAAAAGGGTGGGCTGTCACCTCATATTTCATATTCTGGACCCTAAACAAAAACACCAAGGCAACACAAAAAAGCTATAATTGTCCCCTACAACCAAATGTTTTATTATAACAATAAACTGTTGATAAGTCTCTTAGATCATCTCTGTTGAGTTGTAGAATGTAAAGGGCCTACAAAATAAGAAAAAAAAAAGGAATCTAGTTATGCATTTGATTTATAAATCTAATGCAGAGATAACCTTCATTCAAGAAGCACATATGAGGAAAGATCAATGGGAGGAATATAATAAAAAGCAAGTGGGTGAAATAAATACTAGCTGCTGGGGACTGCACAACATCTAGGGGAGTGGCCATAATAATAAAAATTTTGTTTAATGGCACTATATTAACAAGTAATTTTGATCTTAATGGCAGATGGTGCTATTTTACTTGTGAACTCCCTCTATATAAAAAAAACCCCTTTTAGTGCTGAATGTATAATGCCCATGCATGTATCAGGTAGCTTTTCTATATGTGATTTAAACTCTTCTAGAAAAATTTCCTAAGTATCTATGCATCTAAGGAGGCAATTGGAATATGATATTTAAACCAGAATTAGATAGAACAAATAAAGAAAACAAACAACCGATTCATCTGACCACATTAATAGCAGAATTAATAGATGATTTTAACCTGTTTGACCCCTTTGAAAATTATAGAAACAATACTTCAACCAGTAAATTCACATACTTCTCAGTCTACCACAAATCATGGACCAGGATAGATATATTTCTAATCTCTGAAATCTTTTTAAATAATGTAGTAACTTATAACAGTGAACCCTGCCCTACCCTGAAACTGCAACACCAAATTTCAACCAATTGGACCTTAAACACTAATTTAATAAAGAAAAAAGAAGTTTTTCAGGAAGTCAGTGATATCCTTACCCAAAATAACCAAAATTTGGAGGCAATGGACATGCCATATATCATCTAATGGGAAGCAACCAAAGCCATGATCAGGTGAGTTTTAATCCAAAAAGCCTCTATATAAAAAGTTAAATAGGGAGAATGTTTCAAAAATAGAATCTAAACTAAAAAGTATAGAGCTAGAACTACAAATAAAACAATCTCCAGAACTAGAAAATCAAATGGTTGCCCTTCAAGAACAATTACATGAAATTCAAACAGAGCAATATTCCTTTATTAAACTTAAGCTTCTACACAAATACGCTGAGTGGGCTCAAACTCCCTCAAAAGTGTTGGCAAGAATCATAAATATAAAAAATCCCCCTTCTAAAATAAAGCAAATAAATTGTAATAGCAAAACCATGTATTTGGACAATGAAATTATCCAAGCGTTTGAAGAGATCTTCCAAAAACTATATGGGCCACAAGACCAGGCCAGTGAGTTACTTTTCTATCAATTCACAGAAGAACTACAATTCCCAGTACTGAATGATACTCAATCTTAATACACCAATAACTGTTCAGGAAATTTTAGTAGCTATAGATAAGCTGAAGCCAGGTAAAGCATCATGGCCAGATGGGTATGTGGCAGAATTTTACAAGACATTTAAGCAACTAATAGTACCAATCTTGCTGAAAATTTACAATTATATAATAAAGTTTGGTACCACTGACTTGTACATAAACAATTCTAAAATTATCCTTATACCAAAACCCAGTTCAGATGCCATAAATCCAAATGATTATAGACCAATAGACCTTATCAATATGTCCTTATCATTATGGATATAAAAATACTATCAGCAGCTTTAGCTTACAGCATCAAAAAAGTTTTACCATATATTATATCTTCTGAGCAATTGGGCTTTATGTATAATAGACAGGTCCGGAAAAACATACTTACCATATCTACAATAGTAAGTCTTATGGCAAAGGATGGATGCCCAAGATACGCGCGTAGACACATCCACAGCTTTTGACAGAGTGAACTTAGATTTTCTTTTTAAGATTCTGAAACAATTCACTATTCCTAGTGAATATATATACACAGTGAAGGCCTTATATAACAAAGCTACTACAACAACTTATATAAATAAAAAGCAAACAAGACCTATCCAAACTGTCAATGGCACAAGACAAGGGAGTCCACTATCACCATACTTGTTCACTATCTATATTGAAACTCTTCTTCTTAAAATAAGTCAAAGAGCATACCAACATTTCTTGCATATAAGTCCAAATAAAATACACAGCTTTTGCTGACGACCTCAACATCTATTTTGAACGCCCTATTACAGATTAAAAAAAATTCTAAATTTTATTAAAACATTCTGCAAAGTATCTAATTACATCATTAATCCAAATAAATCAGTTATATTCCCACTGAACCCCTTAGGACACAAGGAATTCTATTTTCCAGAAACAAAAATCAAAGTCAACTACTCTCTCAAATATTTAGGCATCCTGTTTGCCAACCCCCACTCTGAATCGATGAAAAATAACTCATACAAAACATGGACAAATATCATGGAAGACATAAATAGATGGAAAAATTTAAATCTATCCCCTCTATCTAAAGCCGCAATTACAAAAATTAACATTATCCCCAAAGTATTATATAATTTTAATGCTATCAGTCAATGCATACCAAATAGCTTTTTCACCAAATTAAAAACAACTCTAGGTAAGTTTATATGGCATCCTAAAAGTACTAGAATAAGCTACTCCAGATTAATATTACCCAAAGAGACAGGAGGTCTAGGGCTACCTGATTTTCAGACATATTATGATATTATAAATGCTAGTCGTATCATACAAATAAACTATGAATCTCCTAACAAAGTATGGTACCCACTATGGATTAAGCTATACTATCAACACCTTATCTCTTCAAACTTAAACCGTAAAGCCATACCCTACCTAAATACTGAGACACTTAAGAGTTTTTAGAATTCACCCTATACATATAAGGAAAAGCTTACTTTTTCAGAAACTT